>NC_135155.1:9393939-9696969 GCF_050948215.1 Halictus rubicundus
TCAATTGGAATTTATTAAACTATAACATAGATAATTTCGATTGTCCAAGTTTAAAAATGTAATTGGAACTGCGGATTTTATGCATTTATGACAAAAACGAGTAAGTGAAACTTAAAACAGTGAAACGATTCAAAGTACTTAAGGATATAAAAATATTTAATGGAAGAAATAAATGTTTATTTAGCTCCAGCTCTTATTTAGCTCTTTTCGCTGTTTCCTGCAAATGACAGAGACAATTTTTATTTTGCATAAAGGTCCACGATCTGTTTATAACTTATGACTTCGTGTAACTGTGACTAACAAGGTTTATTTCTAGTATGACAAATTAAATTTACATTTAAAATATACGCCCAGATAAAAAAAAATTGTAAAACACAGCTATTACTATTTTCATCGCGATTCCGACAAATTGTAATTTTTAGAAAATCTGTTTCGTCCAGTAAGCAAATCTTTCTAACTCCTTAAAAGAGCTCAAGTCGTTCAGTTCAATTTTAACAAAGTTCGGGTACTATAGTGTCCGAATATTAATTCCGGCCACTGTAAATAGTATGAAACAGTAACATGAAACGAGGTGGAATTTCGATACACAATTAACCAGCTCTAAAACGTTTCTGTACGAAAGCCAGGGATCGAAATGAACAATTTCACTTCGGAACATGAAACCGCGGTAATATGGAACACCTGATTTCGGGAGCTTTTTTTCTCCGACAGTTTCCCGGACGAATTTCCCGTTCGTTCGCCTCGAATTATCGAATTTACAGAACGGAAACGTTCCGGCGAACTTCTCCAATATCTTTCGGCCGCTATAAAATTCTTGGGAAAGTCGTAGCCGCGCGCTGGACGCATAAAACACAAAACATCCTTCGCCACTTTCGGGCGGGCCGCGCGTCGCTACCCTAAGTCCGGAAAGTAGCTTCGGGCTTTCGAAAGTTTCGCGGGCCGCAGGACCTCGTGAACAATCCGAAACGGTGAGCTTGTACTACACGGTGCAACGTCAAGCCTCGTTTCCGTGATGGAAATCTCGAATGTGCAGGACGCTCTTGTGGGGGAAGGAAAAAAAAAAGAATCACGACAAAAATGTTTGAGCAGTCGAGGGAACGTTTGTACGGGCTCCGGGAACTTTACGTTGTCGCCCGTTGTTGCGTGTACAGCCCCCCGTTGTTCTGCTACATGTGTTGAGTCGTAATGAGTCAGAAGTAACCGAGTCGTCTCGTAGTCTGTAGAGCTTGCTGTTAGCGCAACGGGGAATTATGGTTTTCGAAGGGGGACGAACTAGGAAAGTTGGAAGAACTTGCGCGTATTACGAGAATGATGGATAATGTTCTTTGTGGAACTGGATTGCGGATATATTTGTGCACTTAAATATGCCAATGAAAGAGCAGTTTCTGTCCGGAGCGAAATTTCGTTGTTCAATTTCTTTCTCCCACCAATGCTTCCATACATATATTAACATAGGGACTTCAATAAGTATTCCAAAATTTTTTCACATTTTTTGAAAGTCTAAAACAGTGAAAAAATTGCTGGCAATTTTTTATTTTTATTTATCAAATTGTGATTGATTCTTTGTACTTTTGGAGAGAATTAATAATGAGCTATTTTAAACGTCAAAGGTGTGTAAATATTTGAAATGGGAGGAGATATTTCTTGTATGATTATATATTTTTGTGTAATTGCGGATAAACAAAGTTAAAAGGACTGAGTTTTATTCCTTTCTTCGCAATTCCGATCAATAGCTGTTAATTGTTTCAAAGTTTTGATTGCTCGTTATTCAGTAAACTAGCTCCCCTAACGTGTCAAAAAATCTCGACTGATTTGGCTGAATTTTAAGAATATTATGCAATTTTTAAACGTATGGATTAAATCGAACATGTTGGTAGGACATGGCCTTCGGAACTTCCGTTAATCGATTTCCGGTATTTAGAAATTGACCTGTTTCGCAGAAAAATCTTTGCATCGTCGTCAGTATCTGTAAGAGCTCCGAAGTGGTTGGACCTACGCCAACATCAGGGCCGATGCACTTCCGCATCTGTCCCAGCGTATCGATCGGTTGGTCATCCCATCAGTGAACCCTCCAAGGTAATACTAATGGTCAATTGCTTGCCAACACTTTGTCCAACTTTCACTTGGCCGTTGCGACGTTATGTCAACGATCGAATGGCTGGGAAATAATCGTGTACCTTCTATTATTGCGTGAGATGTGTACCCTGACTGGAAGCATTACTCAATTGACGCGAAAATTTTGGTATGCTTTTAGCATGACACGCTACTGACAAAAACTTTTTGTACTGTTTATATAGATCTGGTGAGACTCTTGAACTTGATGTTAAAATATACGGAATACCTTAGGAACTATTATTGCCAATAATAAACGAAAATTTCAAAGTATAATTGTGAATCTTTTCATACAAAACTTTTCTGAATGAACACATTATTGAAAAATTATTGTAAAATATTGAAATGTTTTATTCTGATATTGTACAAGTGTGTGTAGTAAAAAAATACGGAAAATTCTGATTTTTAATTGCGTTGCTGTAACAGGTGTATTATGTTTCGACATGTGTTCACATTACACAACTGCTGCGGTTATTTTATTGTATTTTTGGTCTCGATGTAAATAATGTTTCTGCATTTAAATGGCATCTCTCCTCTGCCGGAAATCTATTCTACTACCGAATCCATTCGCCCTCCACTGACTCGAACACCACTTTACTGACTGCAGTTTGTACTGACTCCATTGTCCCCGCACATTCTCCCGACCCTAATCGAATAAAATTCGTTCATACAGTCCCATTTGTCAAACACGCAGTTTGCGTGCTCATGCGATTGTTTCGAACGCCTAGTGTACCGCTGCCCGTCGCGATAAAGGAAAACACGCTTTTGACAGGAGTTCAGCGAAAGGGATAGTTTTCCTTATTGCGACGATATATGAAAAATCCTTTGATGTGTAAGTCCGAACGTGTGTACGAGTGTGCGCACGAATGGTCTCTCATAAATCGACAGAAAACTGTCAAGGTATTGAGCTCGAACCCCTTCGGAACTTCATATACTTTCGAAGACTTTCGAAGCTTTGGGAAACCCGCTGCAGGGGGACATGTGTATGTGTGTGTGTGTGTGTGTGCGTACTTTTACATTCCAAATGTTCAGCGATTCGAGCCGCGATGAAAGGGTTCGGATTGATTGCTGATTAAAGGTTTTTTTGAACGAGCTGCTCTTCCTTGTACTGGTTAATCTCTCCTACATCAAAAGACCGTGTATGTATTACTAACTAATACTTTCTTCGTCCTACGTTTGAGTCTAAATTATTACGATGAGACTGCAGATTTTATGCGCTCATGACGAAAACAATGAAGATATTTCAAGAATTTAAAAATGATATATTATTTTCGACTCATTAAAATAATTAAAAACAGAAATAATAATGTAGCTCCTGTATCTTATAATGAATGCATATACAATATGTACGCATATACAGGATATTCCATTTGAAGTTTCACAGCAATTATTTGTTTATTCATTGTAAAAAATATTTCAAATAGAACTTACTCTGTTTCGGGGTAGACATCTTATGGTGGTGATCTTCTCCAGGTGGACGTGCTTTCGAGTAGCTAAGCTAAATTTTGAACGGCACTACATGACCTTGAATGACCTTGGACGACGAAAGCGTTATAGATCAGTGAACTCGTCTGTAAGTTACACTACGCTTACCTAAATAAAAACATACAGTTCCACATAAAAACAGAGAAACCGCTTGGTTTAAAGCAGTAATAAATAAATAAAACAGAGGTCACCTTGAAATCTCAGAATATATACATATACAACTTTCCGCAAAGAAAATTCAAGTTTCCAATGGAAATATGCCGGTTCCTCAAAAGGTTAAGGGTTAATTTTTTTTTTAACGTCGTGACAACTATCGTGTCGTTTCCTGCGCCGCCAACGAAACGGTTTTCCAGACTCGCGTGTGAATAATTCTGGAAACAGATGCTGCCCTATTAAAAAGGTTTCGCCAACGGCGTTGTACCAACTTTTCTCCCATTTCGCCTACTTTTCCGCGTGTCGCAGAAGTTTCTGTTTGAAAAACTGAATGGCCCGCGTCCGCGGAGGGGGGGGGGGGGGGGACACACACAGTTAAGCGGAGTTTATAAATACGAGGAGAAGCGAGTCTCCTCTGCGTGCTATGAGTTAACAATTACGCATGGTACTCTGGAGGGTATTCTCCCGCGGCAACCGCAGCCCGGAACACGGCTAACCGTGAGAAATCGCGAGATTGCTTATCTTAGGATTAACATCGGGTTGCGTTAAGACCAAATTGCCTCGAATTTGCCCGAGAAAAACAGTGGATCTCACCGCAGACGGTTGCCTGTTGCGTGCTGCCGTTCTTCCGCTTTTCCTCCTCCTTCTTTCCCGTCTACTCTTCGTAAATAAACGCGCATAATTATTCGAACGACCTCGAACGGTCAATGGAGATACGTCGCTGCACTTGCAAGTGCAATGCTGTCGCACGCTTTCCCAAAATGGTGCTTGAACATTTTTTTCCCCGTGCATTTTTATACGCTCTTTTGCGTAAATAACTTTTATACAAGTGGTGAACATGAACCCTTTCGCCTACAATACCGTGTGAGATGAAGATCAAAACAGCGTTAAATACACAGATTAAATGTTATTCAAGTTAAAAAGAACGTGGGACATTTGTATGTAACTTCCAAAGCCAAGATAAAGTGTAAAATCTCTGTCGGTCGAATTGTTATGAATGGTATCGCGTGCTTCGTATTTTGAATTACTGTGTTGCGGAACTTTCTTAATTACTATGTCGAGGAAGTTTGTTTCGCTAACTCATCGTTCGCCGGCGAGGAAATATTCCGCAAAATATGAGGCAGGAATTGAAAATTTCCTCGTTTCTTCTTACACTGAAATGAAAATATTACAATTCAGTTAAATTGCAAGTTGCAGTGTTCAAACTTTGTTAATTACATAAATACCTACAAGTAAATTCCGTTAAATTTCCTTCTGTGGAGGTTTTATATTAACCCTCGGGCTCCTGCGAGTTCTAAACACCACGTAATTATTATTAGAATTGATACAGTAGTTATTTGACATTTAACTTATTCGTGAAATGAATTCCTTTTAATTCTGATTTTCGTACGACAGGCTACAGAAAATAAGAATGGAAAAGTCGCATAATTGCTGGTCGCTTTCACCGATTGTGCAGCTCCTTGAATATGCACAAAGTAATTTGAAACTCTTTTCACGATAGTAATTGGATGTCCAGCGAAGTTAGTACGGCCTGATGCTCACTTGATACTTAAATAGCCTTGCGAAATGGTTTATCTGTGTCACGAACCTCTCAATTGGCAGTCTCTTTACGTAGCCGACTCAAAAAGTTAGCAGGACCAAGCCCGAAGGAGTTTTATGGTAACGTAAAGATGGAGGAACCGGGTATTCTCATTTTACGATGTCATTAAAACACTCTACGGGGAAGGGAAAATTACTGGAACGTCCCTGGGAAACTCATTTATAACTAAGCAAATTAAATGGATTCTCGACTGCGAAACCGAATTATACTCGTTGAATAAGGAACGAGGGATCAGAAAGGAAAGAATGTTTGAAGTTTAGAACCGGCCTGTATAATGCGAACATTCGAGTGCAACCAAGTTTTGATTTTACCATTACTGGTCGTTAATATAAAACAGAAGATTGTGAGAACATTGTTTTGGAGATGAAATAAATCTGTATTTAATTTCTGCTTTTTCCAAATGATGCAGATAATTTTTATTTTGCATGAACATATTCCGTTTACTGGTTATAAGCTTACACACATATTTTAATGGCACCGGAAATGTACTTTTTAATGCAAATATAAATTTAAGAAAATTCGTTCTTTAATGACAGAAAACCATAGTTAAAATATTCGCTGTTCCTTCCTCGGGAATTTTGACTAGCCTTGTGTATCAACCATTATCCGATTTTATGGACACAATTTATGAACTCTTTTCGTCGCTTCTCAGGCTGACGTGTTCGCAACATCGAACGTAATTTTATGGTTTCGTAATCTGAAATTCGAATAGCCAGTGTCGGCGGCTTCATCGACGGCGAGCGTTTGATTTAAGCTCCCTGCAGGAGCAAGAGTCCGGAAAATAGAAGCGCGGGTGGCCTGCGATTTTATTATAGTCTTTGAACTGCCGTAAAGAAGAGGAATACGCTCCTCGTGCCGCGATATCCTCCGACATGTTCGTATTATGCAGGGAGGATTCAGAAATCTTACTTTCTTTTGCGAAATTTTTCTTGTGCGAATTTCGAGTTGAAATGTTAGTGGATTACGGACGTTCCGAGAATTAGTACCATGATCGTTTTATACCATATTTGTAATACTACTTAATCAAGCCTGCAATGACAGTAACCGGTGCCCGTGGAATTTCACATTTCAGCAGAATCAGGGAGGGCATTTCCAAGCAAATTTTCATTCGCCTTGCATTCGCATTTCTTTGTGAACAGCAAAGTGAACAAACACAAATTTATTTAAGCGGATGACTTCTTATGATAACGCAGCGTGCCAAATGCGGTACAACCTCCGTTGATTCCTTCAAACAAGTTAAGCAAAATAAATATTTTCCACGGTTCTTTGAATCCTTTTAGAAAAATTTAAATTCGTACGAAGATACGCAGTGATCATATACTGGGAAATGCAATCTCTGTAGCAGCGTATGAATTCTCGTAGAATTATACACGAAGAGGTACGTTGCCTCTACAGTGGATTTTCATGTAGAATTTTCCATACATAATTATGATAAGTTCTTTACCTTCGCTGACGTTACTACCTTTCCGAACATTTTATTTACTAGCCTGTCTTGTGTACATTCAGGTTTAATTTCAACTTGAATCTTCAATGACGACTGGAGTGGACCTTAGTTATACTTGGCGAAAATTATTTTGCAAGAGTTTTTTAGTCTCACCCCCCAGAATTGAAACACTTGTTGGGAAAATGATCGGGAAAAAATTTGGCGATGATCGGATCGTCCGAAGCACATAAAATTTGAGAATTTTGAATTTTGAAATCTTGCTGTAAATACGTTATGATATAGCGCCGAATTTGTCTTTTTTTTTCTCTGTAAGGAAACATAAAAAGATTTTGTTTAAGGTTATTTTTTCAAGTTTTCAAGGTCATGGAGGTTTCTTTTATAAAAGGGGGTTTCCCTTCCCTTCAATTACGAATATTTTAAGACAGTTCCTACCAGAACAGCGATTTTGTAATCGCCCGAAGGTTTCATTAGATTGCAGGACGCGTTTCCAAATTTTTATTAATCCTTCGACCGAACGTGCATGCGGCGCTGCTACCAGAAACTATTCGCGCGGAAGTATTCGGATGGGCAGCTTCATCGAATCGTTCCGAAGCTTTGTACGAGCTAGTGTTTGATATCCAACCGCATAGTTTAATTGGCCGACATTTTCGACCGCACGGTGTATCTTTTTATTTGTACCAGAAATAGAAGCAAACGGAAAATAAAGTTGTTCATCGTTTCGGGTCAACCGTTTCGCATTTTACGACCAGTCTCACAATTTTGTTCAAAGTATCGTGTACTTGAAGAATCGAAAAAAAAAAACTGGAAGGAAGGTGGAAATAAATTTGAGATTAATTTGTCACATCAGGATCATTATTTTGACTGAGACTTACGGAAGTCAGACCGCATATTTTTTAATCCAATCGATGTACGATGCGACGCGCGTGTATACTGATGGATACACTGTGTCGGCACAGTGGTACGACCAGGATACAAGTCCGGCAAGCTTTCCGTGTACCATCAGAGGACCACCAGAGTCTCCCTAGACATACATACAAGAAAGTGGATCAATAAATATTATATTTTCTAAAGAAGAATTTATATATTAATAATTTGTTTTACACTCGCAAAGCCACAATTGCAAATTGTGAAATTCAAAAATATCCAATGCGGGACGAAAAAATGCGTTTATAAAAATACTGTTTAATATTTTGGCAACAATGCACGCGTTTGAGATCATTAGATAATGAGCTTTAAGAGTTTAGGGAAGACGGCGTGACAATTTAAGGAATTTCAGTTGTACTATATGCAGTGGATGACCGAATTATTACAAATTTTAGTACAAGATGACAATCATTCGTTAACACTTTCACCAAAGTATTTTAAGACCATAAACTTTACTGTAAAATTGACGGTGACATTGTAACGGGAAAACTGACCTTGCAATGTCCCCTAATAGCTGTTGGATCGTACGCACACAGATGCGTGGTGTAAATATTCTGGGAGTCTTTGTAAGTGTCTCTGCAGTACTCGTGGCTGGCGACTGTGATGTTGACCCAGTGAAGAAGGTTCGTCCTATCACCGTCGTACTGTGGTATCATCAATTTTGCCATGTTAAAATTCGGATGATTATGACGCAAGCTAATTACCAATGGCTGTTCTTTAATCCGGACCGAATTTCATTGGGATACTTACCGCGAGTCTGCCGAATCCAGAGACTATGCCTTCGTCATTAGCTTTAATGACTTCTGAGGGGGTCGGCAGGGGAACGAAAGATATTAGAGCGGATTTCACGAAACGTGGTTTCACCTTCATAAAAAATTCACATCGTTAATCACGGTAACTGAATATTGCGTAACACCTAATTATTAAAGCCGGAATCGATATCGTCTTTAAATTATTTCTTGAATTGATGTAGGACAATTTTCATTTTGCATAAGCCTCCGCACTATGACGCATGAAGTACCTTGATTAAAGCGATGTCGTTCACCCACGAATCCGAGGCGTTGTACTTGTCATGATAATAGATGTTCTCGGCAGAATGTATCGAATATGGCCGCGTCAGATCGACTGTGCCAGCAACAATTGCTATGTCCGCGGGCGATTTACTGTAAACGATATTAAACGTTATTCAGAGACCCGGTAAAATTAATGGAATTTCTATGAAAGTTATTTCGAGCTTAAAACATGTTAATGTTGTTCGTTCCACTTGCCCGACTACACAGTGAGCGGCTGTAATAACGTAGTCCGCGTTCAAAATCGATCCACCGCAAAAATGTCTCGACGTGGGTAGGGCTTGAAGGGAAACCTAAGAAGAATTTTACTATTAATTTCTGAAGCCACGGTGATATCATAGCAACATCTTGTCGATTAGCAAATAGAACATTTTATCGTGACCACTTTTTCTATCAGACTCACTTGATAAGGAATTTGTCCCGGTTTCGCCACTGTTCCATTTATGATCCGTGGCTCAAGCTCACCTGTAACAGTTACCATAATTTGAAGTCTCTCTCTCGTTTATCAACTGACAGATAGTCAACATTTCTGGCTACACCAGGGAATACCAATTTTTTAGTAACGTGATAACACAGATGAAATAAAAAATAGTTTCTGGACCATTTTTTCGAGATAGGAAATGTGGGTTGTTTTCCAGAACAATGACAGTTGTTGGACACAGACTTCCAATGATTGTCGAATTGAATGATTATTTAACAGATAAACTTACAATTAGCCACGGCGAAAATTAGTGGTAGGAAGAAAATAAGCGGCATCATCTTGTCTGTGCAAATGCTTCACGGTATTACCGGTGAGATTAAATCGGCGCATTTATATACTTAGACCGATAGAAATTTTTTAAGATTAGATAAGTTAATATACATTGTGCTCGTGTCTGGATTTCATTAAGATAAGATATATCACAATATTACGAAAATACAATTTTTGGGGAACTCTAATTTCGCTTGAATAGATGTCAATAATTCTTTTGATTAGAAACAGATTAACAAACAGAAGTCCTTGAATTTTACGTAGTCGTCAAAATTTTGCTGTAAAATTACCTTTTCATCAAACTTGTTGCTACGTTTTTTGAGTAATTTTTTAATGTTCTTTTTTTCCAAAGTTGATTCCTTACAGCAGGGATGGGCATTTTTGTCTCAATTAAGACAAGACCGTCCCCACTGTCCCCCTCCAGTTAGCGCCGTTATTACAGTGTTTGTTGATTTTTAAATTAAAATGTTCTCGAATCTTTCGCGATTATTAAAACGCGGACGTATGAAATTCAAGAGAACGTTTAATTTCATACGTATAGGTATGCATTACTTTACTTCGAACTCGCAGGAACAAGGGAAAGAAGATTAGATTGTCCCCGCGTCAAAAGATACCTGCAATAAATGTTTCACATTTCTTTCTCAAACACGGAATTGCGAAAGCGTTTTCAGTGGACGCAACGTCAAATCCAGAGGCAGGCAGGTGCAGCACGAGGAAGATCCCAGTGCGCAAATATGGCGGTATCTGGTGGACAACATATATTTGCCACTTTATCTTTGAGAGACACGCGAAATTGTGTGCTCTCGCCAGAAAACGGACACGAAGATAATAAAACCAAAACATTCGGTTTACGAGTTTCGCGTTTATCATTATAACAAATTCCAGGTTGCCCTCCGAGGCTGCATTTTAAATAATTTTTCGCCAGGATATTTTTCCCCGCGAACTCTTTCATCGCAAAATGTCATGGCAAATGCTTTTAACAACTCCGGGATTTTTATGATGAAAATGTTATTTTTTGTGTCCAATATTTTGCGTTATTAACGTTTTAATGATAAAATGGAAATTACTGTACAGAGGACTTTGATAAAAGTGTAGGAGAATGTTGCATAGCGTGGAAAGCATTGTGTACGAAATATTGAATCAGACGAACGAAGCATTTTTCGCAAAAGTCGTTTTTACAGGAATGAAACATTTTTTCATGAAATATGGAAACATCAAAATGCAGCTCTTGATGTTCAAGAAATTTTTCATTAATTTCTACTGTGACTAATTTTGTTTGCTTAAATATTTTCTTTAAATATTCGCTACTGATTGAAAATTTGTGCGATACACTTAATACTTCAAGATAATGTCACAATTGTAGTAAGATACAGGTATCAAGATCAAGAACACGCTCGCGATTATCAAGCAGTACACATCAGCATATTGGAACAGATAATATCAATCCAGCGACGTAACTTTGTTATTTTTAATCATTTGTTTATATAACTTCTAATTTTCTAATTGAAACACGAAGATTGCCTCCATCTGTTAAATTACGGGACGTCTTGGTAAAGACGTTGGCGAGCGTCGCTCGTTAGTGAAATTTTTCCCGCGATCAATGGAGTCGCGCAGTCTTTCTCTCCGTTAAATGCTTTAGTGGTGTTATTAGCGCAATCGGCGGACGGCGGGGGGAGGGGGGTATCATGGCACCGGCTATACAGTCGGCGGCTTTACGTGTTCTTTACGAGTTCAGCGTTTTTGCGCCGGGGCACGTTCCTTCGTCTTTTTCCTTTCTCGATTTTTACCAGCGAGTCGTTAGGAAAAAAAGAGAGATGAAAGTACACGACAAAAATGAATCACTTGCGCGTGCACGCCGCTGCCGCGCCGGGTAGACTAGGCCTAATCGATTACGTGCTCCGATGGAAAATTATTATATATCACCGATTACGTCGTTTGCCGCCGATGGAAAAACCGGCTGACGCGTCGCTAACGAGCTAATTATAACGAAAACTTTATTATCACTGATCATTCGAGCACCTATCCGCTCGGGGCCTGTCAGTTCCGCGTTACGTTTCCTCTTTTTTTCTTCCACAGAATATGTGAAAAATATATGGTTCAAGTTTTGTTTTTGGGAAAGGCTTCGTTTCATTAAACCGTAAAACACAGCAGGACATTTTAATGAAATTTAACTTTTGGCACAATTGGCCGACAAAAGTCAAGTTTTTGAACGTTTCTGTGAACTTGTCGCGGGAAAAAAATTGTATAGGTTAAAAGAAAAATGTGCACTCAATTCATTAATTGACCCAGTGTCGCCAGATGAGGGGAGGGGGCACGAATTGAGGGGAAAAGTTACTACCCTCTCTCTCTGCCAGTACCGGGTTAGTCACGTGACATTGTGACACACGCACGACAGAGACGAAACGCGTCACGTGACCGGGCCGTGACGGAAGCGTGGGGAATAGCGCGGTAGAAGGGGAAATTAGAAGGGGAACGGCGTCGTAGAGGGGGTAAAGTACAGTGGAAGTCTTAATATGACGACACTGGGTGGCGATGGGGATAAGCTTGAGCGACCGTGTCAATATGTATTAGTGAAATATCGGCGTGGGTCAGAAATGACCCCGGCTAGAACTCGCAGGAGTACGAGGGTTAATCATGTCCTCGTTTGTTAAAGATTGTCCTACATTTGGGCAGAGTATAAAAATGTCTTGGGTGTTTCATTGTTTAACGTTACATCGAACGTACGGTTTAATCAAAGACAGAGCCAGAGCAAAAAGGAATCGGGAAAATCGACGTTTCTTCTAGAATAAGTGAGAAAGACGTTCCGATTCGTAATTACGTTACCTCTGATTGCTCTTATCCCAGTTCCCTTCGGTGTCATTACGCGAAGAATAAAACGAGTCTTCAAAGCGTTTTCTCTCCACATTAAATCGCTTTATTTGTGCCTGTTTAAAGCACAATATTCGTCTCGCGGACATTTGACGGAGCTCCGGGACTGGTATTTCTTGGAAATGTAATTCGCGTCCGTTCTTGCTTGGCTGTCGCGGTTGCATGATATAAGGGGGTCAGTTGGTCGTAAATGTCAAAGTTCTCCGGCGAAACTGCGGCGATAGATGAACACAAAGCAGTCGAATGGAATCACGGGAGAAAGTAAAATAGCGGGGAAACTCGCTCGGATCGAAATTGTGCCGGCGATGTTGCCGAGGACTGCGAAGTTCGATAACGATTGAACGATTTGCGGCGCCTAAAGGCGGCCCGGGGCTGCGCGTTCAACCGGCAAAATACGATCGAAATTGGTCCTCCCTTGAAAGGCTGTTCTTGTTTATCTGAAAATGACGAAATACAGACTGTTACCGATCCGGTGGCACTAGCTGCGAGCAGAAGAATCTACATGAAAATGTCAGTCGAGAGAAAAGAATAATGTTACCTCGTTCAAGGCTTCGTTCTCGAGTAAATCGATGTCGAAGATTCATCGAGTTCGTGCACACTTGGCCACACGACACGCTAGTTTTTGTTGTGTCTGCATACAGAAACTTTGTCAAGGTCATGGCTTGTTGCTGCTCTTTCTTGTTCTATCGGTACGGTAACGTACAGAGGCGGCAACAACTGTGGCTGCGAATTATTACTTGGTATATTGTACCTTCCAAAATGGCAAGTATATTTGTCGAAAATCCATAAATAGAATTTCCGCGCTTAACGTGTTAATATTGGTCAACTTTCAACACGAATATCTTTCGAACCAGTGAATTCCTCGCCTTAAAATTTCGATTTGCCGCTTTTTCTCGCCAAGATGTACAGGATTGTATAATAAAAAGTTAAAAATTTCTGGGTTGCCAAGGCGAAGTTGAGCCATTTTTACCGAAAGTGTTCTTAATCGAGGGTTATGATTTAAAAAAAAAATAGATCTCACATTAGGCTACTTTACTCTATTTAGGAATAGAGATACTTCAACAAAAGTGTACGATTCTTCAAATAGTTCCACCTACTTTCGGCTTTTACCACCAGGAATACACTGTGGAACGGTTCAGAATGATTTTCAACCAGATTTTTCGCCGCGCATTTCGACGGGTCGTGCTCGATAAAAAATTTAACAAGACGACAGGGAATTTTCTGCGCATTCAGAACGATGTTAAGTGCTATCAAATGAGAACTGTTTCACGAACACACGGTCTTTATTCACCCGTGTTTAGTCGAAGCGCGAGAAATGGTAAATTCAAGGGTAGCACGGACATTCAGCATTTCCCGAGTGCAAAAACGCTTCGGCTTTAAAGCAGAACGTTTTACCGGCGAGCACGGAACAGCCCGAAGCGCGCGAGGGAGGAAGATTGAAGACAGTATTGGCGACAGAACCATTTCATGCGCCTGTAAATGAAATAGAAACGTACGGGGCGTCTTCGGACGCGGAACATCGCCTCTGAAATCGGATTCTTCGTCTTCGATTCGAGCACTCGCTTTCACACAGATTTTTATTAAACAATGTGAATACTGAAGCACGGTCGAACGATCAGTTCTCTTACTAGATTTCTCTGATCAGTTCTCTTATCAGTTCGACTGCAGGTGGTAGAGAATTGAAGAGGTCGTTCTCCATGACAATACAAGACTAAAATGAAGAGTAAAGTAATTGCGATTTCGGCTTAATGTTTTAGTTATTATCAATTAAAAATCCGCCTAAAATGCGGCAACCCGGCCAACAGAGATGTACGTTGCTTGGACGTCATAGAGGCGCGCGACAGTCACGTATCAAATGACAGATACTCCGCTTGCCTCGCAAAAAATGACCTGGCAAGAATTCGGCGTGTCCGATTGGATCATTTCACATGCATTTTCGGTTCTAACCGAATTATTGGCTACAGTGTGTGACGTCAAAGCCTAACCATTGGGCGCGAGCGAGGACCCCCTTTGATACGTGACCGTCGCGCGCCTTTATGACGTAGGCAACGTACACCTCTATTGGCCGGGATAATAACTAAAAAATGAAGCTGGAATCACAATTTTTTATTCCTCATTTTCGTCTTATACTGTCTTGGAGAACCACCTGTAGTCGAACACCTTGCATAACATTATAACATCACTGTCGCAGGAAACTTCTATTGCGCATATTTTAATGAAAATTATTACGTTGTACCATCTCGATTCGAATACTTTCTATAAAATATTTTAAACGTCTCACGAATACTCGGGTCCGACACTTTCGTTCAGCTGGAGCCTCATAATTCTTTGAAGCGTTTAAATAAAATCGATTCTCCGATAATGTATACTAGTTTTTTTCAAGAAACACCGGGTACAAGCCCGATACATTTCTTCATCAGACGGCAGTGACAGGTTAATGTCTCCCGCGCCCGGACTGAATGTTTAGATATACAGTGGCGTAGGTTATCGATTTCTCATTTTTCTCGGCGTTTGCCGCTTCGCTTTCGAAGGATTGATAGATAAAATGCGCCACAGGTGCGCCACGCAGTTTTTATGCACTCCGGATATGAGTAACGGCGGTGTATTAAGGAATAAGTTGGGCGCGAAATTGCAGCATGATAGGTGTTCCCTAGATCGACGTGAAACAGACTTTTTTTTTTAATCATTCTCAGCACCGTGCCAGACATAAGGGAACGCTTATCCTTTGCCAAATAGGTTCACTACCTTCTATCTTCGCCGTTATCATCGCCAGATTGCGCGTCTTCCTGAAAAATTAAAATTGTCTGTGTTAATTTCGGGAAACACTAGAACTACCGGGACCGTCAAAACAACGAATTTCAGATTTTTTTTACAATTTGTGATGTTACACAAATTTTTTAGTTCTTTTCTTTATTCAAGTACACGTTACCATCAAAACCCTGTGGAATCTGAATCGGTTGTCAGAAATATATTTTTAAGTTCTTGGTGCTAAAAATGGAAAATGCTAGACGATCAATTAAATGGAATTAATTTTTCCTCGCTAGTATTTTGAATAAATAAAAAACCAAGGAAAATTGTGCTAAATTCTCTTCTAGTCTAGAATTTCTAGTACTTCTAGAAATCTACTAACTAGTCTCGATGATAACAAGCCAACGATGTCAGTAAAAAGTGTAGCATGGGACTATGTAGGAAAATAAATTGCTTCTTGGTGCTGATTCATTCTCAGCGATCGCTAAAACTTGTCGACTAAAGCACTCCTCGTTGAATAGAAAGGTCTGCAGTAATTAATTAAATTGAACTCCGCTGTTTCCGATTTCTGGAAACATTCAAACTTCCGATTGGTTCACGTAGAAATTGTTAGAAGCTGTACATGTCGCGTCTGTCGATTCAAAAACGGAATTTATTTAGTCATACACAGAATATCATCACTATACTGTGGAATTTATGACAAAATGAGCAGATAAATGCAAAAGAGTATTTAACACGTCAGAAGTATGTAAGACTATCGTTACACTATTTTGGACACATTAAAGTTATCAAGAGAAGTAGACGAGAAAATATTTTATGTGACTCCTATTTTTAGTAACCGATACCGAAACTTTTTCATGAAAATTCGCAATCTACTAATGAAAACGCAACTTCGTGTTAAGATATTCTTTCCTAAAAGGACTTCAAAGAAGTGCGGCTCCCACAATTTCAAAGATTTTTGCTTGAAACAAATACATTGTATTGCCAAGGTAACAGTAAATATGTGTGCAAGAAGTCAGTGCACAACAGTCTTTCGGTTCCTTTTGAAAAAATCTGAAAGCCTGAAAATGACACTCTTTTAAAAAGATAATTTTTAAGGACATACAGCTGACACAATTTTAAGTATTTTGGCTTGAGACAAACATATTGTATAGTCAAAGCAATAGTAAATATGTGTGCAAAAGAACAACATGAAGCAGACTTTTGGTTCCTTTTAAAAAAATCTTAGTAACCTGAAAATGACACTCTTCTAAAAGGATAATGTTCAAGGAAATGCAGCTGACACAATTTTTAATACTTTGGCTTGAAACAAATATATCGTCTGATTAAAATAGTGGTAGATGTGTGTGCAAAAGCCCACAACGAAACTGTTTCCTGACAAGTCTTATAAAATGGCAGTATATGCCAGACTGTCACCTTAATAAAACACATTTAGAGTGTATAAGAATCAATCATCGTCTAGAAATCACCTCGAGCTCACCAAACGTGATCACGACGGATAGTTCCAGAGAATGTTTCTCCCATTATCGCGAATTTCTGACAGACAGCCGTGTGGGAGAGCTGTTTATCCGTGTTAGTGGAAGACCGATCGATTCTAGCGCAGCAAGGACCCGGTTTGAGAACCACTGGCTCAGGATTCACCTGCGATCGACGACCCCGTGTCCTGACCCTATCAGTGATCCCACCACAAGCTTGAATATCACCACGAAATCGCACCTTTGCCAGGAACCGTCACGCTCGATGAGTCTCCCCAGTTTCGAAATTGGAAAGCCTGAAGGGGGATAATTATCGCGGGACATTATTTCGAATTTTGAGATTCTGCACGGGAACCCTTTGACAAGTGGTGTTTTCGCGTTCCTAGCAAGAGCTTCATTCGACAAGCTTTACTTGCTCTCGTTATCAACTCAATTAGTCGTCTTATCATTTACGCGAGAGCGATGAAGAAATATCTTGCAAGGATGAAAGAAATTAAGTCTGTGTATAATCTTCTTTCTCTCATTTTCAAATAAAAGCAATTATAATTTAGAAGATCAACTAAAGAAAATAAAGAAAGTAAAGAAAAATAAACTAAAATACTTAATTAAAGTGATTATATAATACTTAACTAAAATAATTATTCGTTTTTATATATACTAAAATAATTATTCGTGACCCGTCGCTTGGCGGTGAGGATAAACTCAAGCGACCGTCAATATGTATAGTTTCATACCGATACAAGCCGACGCTGTTTATTTCGAAATAAGAAAATCGCTATCCCCGCTTTTGAAGAGAGGGTATGTCATATTCTGTCTTTTCTGTTTCTCGCTACATTCGAAATACGGCGAAAGGCGTCCCCGGGCCATCGCCTTATATCGGAATAAAACTGTATTAGTGACTCCGCTAAACTTCCTCCAAAAACTTCTTTTAGAATAAAACAATGATTTGTTTATAACCTATTTTAATATGAATATTGACCTACGATAAGCTCGTACGTGTTTATACTGTCATTTCTGTATATAAAAATGAATGAAATGATCTCTGCGTCCCTCGCAATATATCGCGACTTTCGCAGGATTAAAACCGTTTCCAGCAACATTAAGCCGGAGATTCATTACCAGCCGACGTTCCAGAGACGTAAGCTTATTTGACAGAGTTTGCTGAACCAACAGAGCGTATTTTTAATTACTATTTACGACAAACAAAGATCAATGCACTTTTGGTAAGGATTTAGGATCTTTTTCTGGAAGGATGACCTAATCCGCATTAGGTTCCAAAATGGTGATAACAGTGCGATTCATATTGGAACGTCGGATGTATAGCAACTGTTACAAAAGACCGGGCTGCGCGAGTGACAAATTGTTTCTGCTGAAAGCTGCCTTGAATTTTCGTCTTGGGTTTCACTTCTACATCGTTTCTATCGGTTCAGAAATTTTTGGTAGAGGTCGTATCCAACGCCGAGCGGTGAGCTACAGCCCTTGCGAAAATTTATGGTCGTGCTCCCGAAGTTTGAACTTTCACAGGAACTGTGTAATAAAGCCGTTTTCACGGCTAGGCATTCGATCGAGATCAATATCTGTCTAAACGGCAATGAATATTTAACGCTAAACCTACCCCGGTCAAACGTCCGGTTTTCTATTTCACAATTATTGGAGTTGTAAAAGCGCTTTCGTCGGAAATTCAATTTGGTGTTAAGACTGCCAATTTTCTGCTTTGAAAGGAGAAAATGATCGCGACCAATTAAAATGTATTTTAAACTGAAACATACGTGCCGTGTTGAAGTTGATGCTGTCTTGTATCAACTTCACTTCTGCTCATGAAATATTCTGGGTCGGCCGAGGTCTCTGTATTCGACGAAATGTCTGAATTAGAATGTGCAAACATGAAATCAAAGTGTTAAATGAAGATTTCTAAAAGTGTTTGAACGAAACGCCACAAATCCTGCCACTTGTCAGATCGAGCGTCGCGTGTCCCAGAAATAAAAGCTATATTTATTTATCCGGAGTGACAAGTGCATCTCTGCGCTGATATTTTCAGTGTGCCAAATTTAGTTGGTATTTGCAACATTCAAGCAGATTAAAAGAGTTCTCGGTATCGCATTAGCTTATTCCACCTTTCGTAACGTGCACGTTTTCGTTCACTCAACTTGCTATGTGCACTGCTCAAAAAACAGGTTTTTCTTTCAGGTTTTTATTTCTTAATTTGTTATATAATCTCCATTATTGTCAAAGACAGTTTGCTATCTTTCCTGCAAATTCTCAATCCCCATCTTATAGAAATCCAGGGTTCGTGAAGCAAAGTATGACTCAAGGTGCCTCCTTACATCTTCTGCAGAAGTGAATGTTTTATTTCATAAATAATGCTCCAGAGATCCGAAAAGATGATAGTCAGAGGGAGCAATATCCGGCAAGTACGGGGGGTGCGGTAAAACTTCCCATTGCAATTGAAAACTGTAAAAGAATACGTGTTTCCTCTTCAAGGATCGGTACAGAACTAGAGACAAAACAGATTCTTTGCAAATAATTAATTACTTATGGGTACCTCTAATATATTACCTTGATTTTCTGGAATTTTTCGGATTGCCGAGCGACCGGTGAAGGCGTTAAATATTTCAAAGCAACGCCGAGACGACATCGGACCCACTGTCGGCTCGGCGATGCAATTTGCAATGTGCATGGAAGCCGATTATCGTCGGCGTTTAATTATTCGTGATAGTGTGTCGCCGCATTCGGGAAGGAGTACACGTGCACCGGGAAGCATCAGGGAGCAGTCTTGATACGGCGAACAAGAAGAAGTAGTGTCTCTCGCATAATTCGCTTGCACACCTCTCGCCAAGAGCGCTCATTCTTCTCGGGCGACCGTCGAGAGTTAACTCTGTCTGGCTTATTCTGCAACCGGAATATTAACGGTGTCGCACAGTCCGAGAAAGCAGCAGCGCTTTTCAAACGTAATAATAAGCGGCAGCCGCTTAGGGCGCCGCGCGAGTCGAGATTTCGCGCGATTCGCAAACTTGCTTGCGACATTTGCCAACACCACCTACATATATGGTGGTGCATTTGCATTTGCACGGTTCACGTTCCGTCGAAGTCCTCCATCCAAAATCGTCCATTAACCCTCGCACTATCAACTCAGAGAGATTTTTGTTAATCGGTACCGGTAACATTTTGAATTATTTATTGATCAATGCTGCGGTTACCTAGCCAGCGTTCTCAATTAGCGTTTTAGGATATGGCACAGCAAAACTATCGGACGTTCAGTAAATTCATCGAGTAATTTCGTGTTTGCATTTTAATTTTGCGAATAATTCTAACGCAGTTAAATACACGTGCGATCAACAACAATAATTTTTAACCACCGTGCGTTGCATCGTGCCGATCGATCCTCTCGTTCGAGTTGAAAATCATCGAATCCCGGCGCGTCACGTCGAAACGGACACGATTTCTCACTTCCCATCGGCATCGACGGTCTCCGAACGAAATTGGAATAATGTTTTGTACACACGTTGTCCGACGAAAGTGCTATCCGCAAAAACTGAATTCAATTTAACGACGTGCGGGTCTTTCATCGTGATGGATGGGCGGATTGAGGCAAAAAAGTTGACGCTTTTTATCCACGGCTGGGGGAAAATATTAATTAGAATTGTTCTTGAAAGACCATTTGTTTCCAACGACTCATGGCGGTTCATTCTTTTGAAATATTTTCTGTTCGTTTGGATTCCTTTTGTGTCCACTTTTGCTGTTTCATTTGCCATATTATGCGGCAGCGGAGAACGCGCGTTTGTTATAGAATGCATATAATTGGCCTTTGTCGTATAAACACAACGTCATCGCGACCTTTTGCGACTATTACAATAATTATTTCGATAATTGCGAATTTAATGCTTGCATCGTCGATTTCAATTAGAGGTGACCTCTGAGGTTCTTCTTAAAATATGCTGCAGTCAAATTATGTTGACGATCGAGTAGGAATCAGTCCGCTGTAGCCGCGCTATGATTGGTCTGCGTTTTTCGTTAATAACTCCTTAACAAAGCTGCGGAGAACGTTTTCGCAAAGGAAAAAGTTACTCTAAATGACCTTAGGAATCGTACCTTTCAATGAAGTACAACATTTTTGGGTCACCCTGTAGGAAACAGTTACTTTGAAGAACTTCAAGCTCTCCGAAGAACTGGAGCATCGTTGTTGAATGGAACTCATTGAAGTTAAGCTTGGCCATCTAGAAAAATAAAATGACTTTACTAGAAAAGGTTAAACGTTTCCATTGTTAGACCACGAAGCAATTTATTTAATACAAAAAGAAGTGAGAAGCAAAGCGATTCATTGTATCGATCTCTAGATACTCTCCCATTTCGTAGAGCATAAGTAAACTTCATAACTTCGATCCATTGGCGCACAAATTCATTTCCAAGTCTACAGGGTGGCTAAAAGATGCGCGACACAAATTGTGTTAATTTGAAACGTTTCTAACTGGCTCTGAAAAATTTCTGCGTGTCTCTATACTCACGTACGACTGTTTTGCCGCGAAATAAATTCGTGTTTTTGCGTGTCCATATTGGATTGCTCCCTTGAAGTAGCAACCGTGGCATCAAGCCCGCCATTCGGGACACACGGCGGTTCCGATACGAAGTGGCGCAACTGTGTCGGTGAGCAATCTTGCTGAACGGTTTACTGAAAACACAGGCCCCGATCACGATGTGGCTGGCAGCGAAGACTACTACGCCAGAAGTACGTTTTTCAGGCGACGAGATTTTGTTTACGGTCCTCGGAGCGACCAGGATTTTTCTGGGCAAACTGTGCAGTTCGCTCGAGCGTGGCAATTAATCAATCTTACTTGAAGAGCATTCCGTTTCACGAAAAATTACTTACCTGCTAACGCTTCCTTCAAATATTGGGTTTGAATATTCTCGGCTATTTTAACCCTGAGGTGGTGTAGGTATTATGTCCTCCGACCAAGAAGTACTACACTAAGGTCTTCCTAAAAATCCAGTTAAAATTTACTAAAATATTTTTACGTGTATAGTCTAACATTACAAAAGTCAAATGTTGAAGGGGAGTTAAAGAAATTTCACATCAATTGTCTCGGAATGCAGTCAATTTGAATGGGGTCATGAGAGACCCCAGGATACCATTACAGGGTTAACCCTCAGTTTTTCATTTATCTAATAGTTTTGCTTAGGATTATTATATACACTATGACTTTTAAGCTTCCTTTTGACACAGCAGAATTATTAAAAATCGTATTGTTAGGTTTCCGGCAGATATAATGGTATTAGCACTACACAGATAGATCTTTCATTCACTCGATCCACCGCCCGCCTAATAAAAAGTACAAAACGACCGGAGAAATCAATCCCTATTAGCGAACGAGTTCCCACGACCCCCCGCGAGTAAATAAGAAAAAGTAATTCGCTACTTCCGGCTCGATGAGAGTCGGGGTCCGATCAGTATTCCACGGGCGGGAGTTTCATTTTCGTTGGTTTAGCGGTTTGCGAATCAATGAAATCGCGTCTATGGATTGGCGTTTCTCGTTTCTTCGTCGACGAAAGAAAAAAAAAAAAGTAAAAATCGAGGCAGCTCGTTTGAACGGTGAAAGAAGTAACGAGGTCTTGACGGGCGCGTTTCGCATGATTGAATTTTCACGAACGCCGTGGAACGAAGACGATCCCCCGGTGGAGGAGATGATGTTTAAGGGTTGCGCACTCTTTAATACTCGAACGATTTTTTCCTCGTTCCTCTCGCCGCGCCTCGCAATATATATGGCCAACTATGCTCGAAGATGAAAAACGAGCGGAGATACACGTCGACTGTGCTCAAAGCTTTGACCGGCCGCTACGGTCGCACGAATCCTGTTTAAATTACTCGGCCTTTCATAGTTCTGCCGGACTGGAATGTAATACAATACGGAACTAATTGCGTCGGAAATACGATTTTCATTCGCTGCTGCGCTCGTTGCTCTCCAGCGCTAATCTTCGCGAGCACGAACTCTGACAGGTAGACCTACCTGTAACTTGTGCAGAACCGGTAAACATTCGGTTGCTGTAAAAATAATTGGCCACCTTCGACCCTCGTACGCTCCCCATAAGTAGTTGCATAAAAGGGCTTAGGATAATAGTTCAACCACTTTCGCTTTATACATTAACGCTTTATGTAACCATAATTTTCTGTGTGATATCCGACGATGTTCCACTTCATAGTTCCAACGCATATTTCCATGCCTGACTTGTAAATTAATAATTGAGCATGAAACGTGCACAAAAAATGGATTGAAATGTCAATTGCCTCTGAAAATTGCAAAACACGATCGATATCATTTAAAGACGGTGTTTGTAGTTCTTTGTGTTCGCTGTAGGTGTAGTCGACAATTAAAGTGGATCATCGACAAATGACTTTCCGCAGTCGATAGGGATGTTCCGGTCGATGGAGCCGTTCGGAAGTGGACTGTTCTTTTGACGTTCTCAATTATGAAGGGTGTATGGCGCTCGAGCTCGAATTTCCTTTAATCGACGTCCCTTGAATTCGCGTTCCGTTTTCCTTTGTGAGCTATTGTATCACTCACTTCATTGTAAAATCGCCGTTAACCGATACCTCTTGACACGGTTTCCCATTTCTCCGTTGTTTTCGCGTTCGGTGTGCGTGAGACGGTGAACGATGGTCGCCATTGCTGAGCGCAACAAATAATAGTTTAATATACGTAAATATTACTGGAACTTATTTTCCATTGCTAATCACGTTTCACTGCAGTCTGATCTCGAGTTGTAAAAATTCTTTCCCTATTCTCAGCCGAAGTTTTCTTATTGAAGAGACGCGAATGGGAGCTTCAAGTTTTATATACGGTGTTCACGAAGTGGTACAATCCGAAGAGAAGTGAAACCAAATAAGTTGAGGTGAAATTGATTCATGTGAGAACAAATGGAAGATGTAAGGTAGAACTGCTCAACGTGCCTATTTGCGGTCAAGGTCGTCTGCCGTTGCCCGAGGGCACAGCTACGGGCTTAGCGGAGTGGGGGTAGGTCGTAACTGGCCACGTAGCTGCGACAAATACGTGCAGCCCTGCCCGCAGGGGCGTGGTTTCGCTCCCGTCGTTCTGTGTATGCCCAGTGTCGCCAGATCAAGACTTGTTCCCCCACTCTAATTTCCCCTTCTACCGCGCTATTCCTCCACGATTCCGCCGCGGCACGGTGACGTGACGCGTTTCGTCTCTGTCGTGCATACTCCGGAGAGAGGGTGACTTTGCATGTGTATGCCCAGGGCAAGAAAATCGCTGCCCGTACAGGCAGACGCTGAACTTCTCTGGTGTAAGGTAACATTTTCTGGCACGAAGTTCATGGAGACTTCATATCCAAATAAATCGATGTAGGGAACCTGGTCGTTGCATATAGACGCGCGCTTACAATGTGTAGAAACGCTAAATGATGAACAGGCTCTTTGGCTCAGCCCTACATGACGCACGTATCTGACCTAAATTCAAAGTCCAAATGCGTAGAGGAAAATTCTTATTCAAAATTTTCCACTTACCTCTTCGTACGCTTTTGTCCATTTGCAAATCGTATACCATTTCGGAGACACCTTGTATATTGGAATCCAATCAACGTTCCTCAATCTTATCAAATTAATTTCCTTCTTCTTTAACATTTTATCAGAGAGGAACTTAAAAACCTTCTTTCAAGTAATAAATCTAGAACAAATTACCGTTACGCTCTTGAAGATGGGTTTACAATGGAAACTGATATTACTGTTGAACAACTTATTAAAAGACCTCTGGCTGTCAATCGTGGAGCTTTGAAAACTGTTTATTAACCGCAGGCGGCGGCGACGTGTTAATTGCATCTATGTTTAGACTAATGACGTTCTGTGATGCTAATTGGCAACGTGACCGATGGGGTGTTATAATAACATTCCGACGTGTCCACAATGACGTCTCGAGAAATCCAATATCACGGAATAGTAAGTGGAGCGCAATTTGCGCTACGCAATTGGTAGCGTATTCTATGACTGAACAGCAGAGAAGTTGGAAACGGACCTCCGGAGAATCACTATAGGATTGTTTCCCTGCGGCTCTGAGAGGCAACACGATCCAATCCGAAGATTGGGAATCGTTAAAGCAATTCACTTTTACCGTGGCGATCGACTTCCACGCCGACAGTTTCTATTAATATCGTGATATCATTCTTGCCTGTCGGCTATTATTGCTGGTCTAGGTTTTATGCATTCGTGGGGAAGGCGAATAGCTGAAACACAAAACTATAAATACAGAGAAAGTACACCGCTGGTGAAAAGTACTCGACGGTACAAATAATAGGTTTTCATTATAATTATCCATATGTTTTTAAATTTTAAATCCAGATAATTTCCTTCGCAAAAACCAGTACAACAGAAAAATTGTTCTCGCTGACTTGAAAATTCCTTATGGTATACTTGAAGAAAAATGTGTCATTAATGTTTATAATGGTATCCATTGCTCGAGAAGAATTTACAAATGCGTCAAGATCTGCAATCAAGTAATGATAAAACTTTTCATAACAATGAAAGCTTTTTTTTGAACTCGCAGAATGGAAAAATGTGTCACTGACCTTGAGATAAAGTCGAGTCATTCCCAAACGATGACAAAATTTCTTTGACAATCTCTTATCGTCGTCTGCGTCATTCAAGGTGGGAATAATTTCCACATAATGACAGATAGTGCACCATTTTCTTTGTCGTAGAAAGGCGAGAGCATTCCTCGTTAGATTAATATTTTTTTTTAGCATAGTAATTTACCTCTTCTGCCGAGTTTCTCAATGTACACGTAATATTATTTTTCAGAACTCGAAACATAACAGGGACTCGAATATTTTCAGAGGGGCACCGTTCAAAGAGATAAATGCAAATACTCGTGAATCGTGGAATTTCTCTAGTAGTTAGTGTATATCAGGCTTTTCGTAATTACCGATGCGGAACACGCCCGGCTCAACGACGCTGTTCAAAGATTTTCGTTCCTTTTTCCATACTTCTGCACGTGTTACATTGCATAATTAACGAAATAGTCGAGTGTTAGCTGGCAAGCGAGAGAAATGCTGGCGCACCTGTTTCACAGAATAATCGTTAACGACGAAATAGAAGATTTTTATTTAAATTAGCGTTTCATCGGAAACGCATTGTCCAACTCATACGAGTCTGAAATTATTTAATATTTCATAGATGAGAAATAGAGGAAACGGAAATTAAATAAATGGACGCGAGATTACTCGATATCGACTAATTAACAGCTATTTTTTATCAGCAGTCCCATTTCACGTGATTACGCGCAGATATTGTCTTCTGAAACAATTAATCCATTAAATGAATTAAAATCCATTACTTTGATACCAGGCAACTGTGAATTCCCAATATATTTATCCACTTGGACATGATGTTCGGTAATTAGGCTGTATTCCTGTGCACAATACGTCTGCTAAAAAGCTCAATCAGAAAGAAAGTGTTCAGTCTTTTGTGTTTAATTTGATACGTTTGTGCTTTTCGTTCAGTATATTTGTTAAAGCTTTTGCTAATGGAGGTACATTTAACTTGGACATTAACAATTTCTGTAGATCAATAAAACTATCACTTCGTGAAGTAGAATGAGTATTAAATAACCTTCTTAACGTTTTTTCATTCTCCAGAAAAATTATCTTGTGTGCTGGAAGAGGAACAGGTATTATTTTATTGGTCTGTGTTTCAAGTATTTTGTATGATCAAAATTATTCAAATGCATGTATTCTTGAGCTGATTACCTACGCTCCTGTAGCAACTATCTGTGTAGTTTCACCTGGCCTACGCTGAATTCGATACTTTCTCGCCCTCCCCGTCGCAGAATAGTCGATATTCTTCGCCAGACACTTAAAATTGCTCTCGAGTCTGGTAAGTTCGAAGGAATGTGGTCCGCGCTAGTTCTACTGTTGATAATTCTATTGAGCTTGCGGAGGCACTCGAGGCATTTCACTGTTTTATCGGCCGATGCTCTTCTTTACCCTACACCAAGCGCAACTCAAGCGTTGTGACTTTATCGACTGAAAGTGAACGACTTCGCTCGATAAAGCACTGTTTAAACTTTTACAATAGAGCTTCCCATAAATTACAACACACTCAATGTCAGAGGATGCTGTAAACACCGACACACAATTGTATTTCATTTGGTTGCAAATATTCCGTCGTTCTCTTATCGTGGGGAGTAAAACTGATTCTAACTTTTTCCTAGAGAGGACGCCGTACGCTGGTACAGAGTGTTCACCGGTAAGGGTGAGTGGGGGAAATACGAACGCGGGGTAATCGCCAATACGAATATTATACATATTGTTAGAAAAGCATGAACAGTTTCTCCTTTTGTCACCGGTCGTGCCGCGTGTAGTGCTAGGTCGCAAATGTGAAACAGTTGACAGGCAAGCTGATCAAACTAGAAGATGTTGCCGATTCTTCTTCATTTTCTTATAACTTTTTGACAAATTAAAGTAAGTATACTTTTTAATTTTTATGTATTTGTATTTTTATTTGTTAATTATCTAACACTAATGTTTAAGCATACAAACAAGCACAAATCAAGGATTAATTTAAAACCAGTATATCTCCTATTCGATGTTTCTAACCTAACGTGCTGTCTTCTGTTTTCGTCTTTCACCTTATGGGGCTATGTGTGTAGGCCAATCTCGAACGTTCGTCATTACTCCCTATCATTCATCGTTACCCCGTGTTTTGAACTAAACAGTGTCACGTGACAGAGCACATCTAGAGTCTACTTGTGCGACTTTTGTAAGAAATAAGCATATACTCAATGCTATAGGAAAACTTGTTAAGGAATCTGGCGAGCATTAAATAATTGCCAGTGGGTAATGTGTTAAGGTAAACCTGAAATAAATGAATATAGAAGTAATGTATGAAATTGCTAATATTTCAAATGAATTAATATAATTTTTACAGTAGAGTCTCGATCAAAGTATTCGTACGGAAGGTCTTCGACTCGGCGCGGAGCGAAATTGGCGCTAGCATTAGTCGAAAAGAATGCGCGTCCAGCAGGAAGATAAAGCGGAAAGTTGGTAGCGCAGGAAATTGGATTCGCATCGGCCGCAAAGGGACGGCCGTGTTTCCTCGCTGCGTCCGCGTTGCTCGCAACTCGGCCGGTAGAACGATTCGATATTCGAGCGAGAACGGTTAAATTGAGTCTAGCCGGTTCTGGACTTGGAGTGGTACTTGCCTGGGTACCCCCCCTAACTGTGCGCGTATCGCCGAGTCAAGTTGCTGTGCAATTCTATCAAGGGGCCTACAGAAGCTAATTGGCCGGTCAGCCCTTCGCCGGGGCTGCCTCCGAGTTAGGTCCCGGGCATTGCGACAATGCAATTTACGTATACGCTGCGGTCCATTCACCGGCGAAACCTCAATTCCGTTCAGGAAACGAAGAAGGATCCCTTTCAAGGGGGATGCCTGTGCCTTCCCTGCGGATCGAACGATTACCGACTGGCCAGCGCCATAATCGCGTCCCACAGTTGTCCCGAAAACAAAAACTAACTTTCTTGTCGGTACTAAACTTTGCTGCCCTTGTTTGGAGACACTCGGCATGATCGAGACATACGTGAATCCTTTGCGGCCCGTAATTCAGATATAATGAATTATTGACATGTTTTCGAGTAAATCATAGCAACCACAAATATGATTTCTGTCCTTGAATCCCATTGACTCGACCCATCGTGAGAATCAGACGTTCACAGAGGGTTGGAACGGGATGCACGAAGATTCCGTAAAAATTCAGCATCGATTGAACGGCGGGCAGACTGAGGATGATCGTAGGGGAACAATGGGGTTGAAAGTCTGCGGAAGTTGGGCGTTAGAAGCCCCGCGATACTGCTCTTTTGAGGAATAGGACGGGGGCGATTGTACATTCGTAGGAAGATATTTTATTAAATTATATATGTGCCTTTGTTAATGACGCTTTCTGTGAGTGAGAGGTTTACATACTGAGGCCACAGATTTTTGTGATAGGTTCACTGGAGGACGATATTTTAGAGACCTAAAGGATTACCTAAAGAATTTAAGAGATATATTATTATCAACTGTAAAATTAGTTACGTCGAACGTTGGAATGTGGTAGATATATTTAATATTGGAACTTTTTCAGTACAGTTAATACCACACGTCGCATATGTTAAATAAACGGAAGTATGTTATTCAGCGGAAACGGGGAGAGGAAGCGAAACAGAACCGGACGCAGAATCACGAAGAATTATTGTTTCAGTGATCCTACGGACCAACATAAAACACACTCTGACACGTCGAGACGAACAGCCGAAGGAACGGTTTGATATATTTCCAGCTAACAGTTTGTTCTTACCACTCCACCCCCGTTCTTAGGGATGTTATTTATTTCTTCTATCTCCAAAGGAAACTTCCACCGCTTTTTGTTTCCTCTCTCGCGCGATTCCGAGTTCTTACGCGAGTAAATGGCGAAGGCTGTAGAGCTCGACGGCGTCGGCGATACTTTCCAAATACGTTATCGTTTGCTTTGAACTCCAGTATCGTCTCCGATGCACCTGATCAATATGTCGGAGCATATTTCACGTGGTCTTAGGTATGCTCAACGTATGAGTTACACAAAATTTATGCTATTGGCCAGAGAGTCGACTCTCTTCAAGAAAGGAAGATTTTATTATTACTACCACTTTTATTGCACGAATCGTCGCACTGTAATTTACGTTAAGACCTGCTTCCTTTCCAAACTTCTTTTGCCATTAGTATTGATTCAGATACTTTAGCACTCAGAACAGATTAGTGTTGAAAATATTAATTCCTCAAAAATTTTATCAATCCAACGAAACATTCAGTTACATTGAATATCATGTTCACTATCAAACGCGAATCTTATTAGCTAGTATAAGTCAAACTTTATTAACCGTCGTAGTTGTTACGATCCACATCAGCTCGCCAGCGCAGAGGGCCATCAATTCGAAACTTTATCTGGGGAACCATTGTATTTTCAAGTGCGCATTACGGTTTAAAGACGCCGGGTATCGGGCTAATGCCCGATGTTCCATTACGGAAGGGGATTGCCCTCGCGGGGGCCGCTTCAATAAACGTTGTTAATTCTTTAAAATCGTTAAACGTATTTTTACGAGTTTCTGCCGCGATGCCGCGCGCCCCTTTCGAAGTCAGTAGTGATTTTTAACAAGCGGGGAGCTTTTGTGCGGGTCTGCGAGCCGGTTCGTGGCCGCGTTACAGGCTGGGAGATATAAAGCAGTGTATTTGGTTTCCGATAATGTAGGCACCTCTTTATGGTGATCGTTCAGCCCGAATTTACGATAATACGCTCTTACGGCTGCGTGGCTTATTAAACCGGAGAGTGCAAGTTGTTCGTGTCTCTAAGTGATTTAAGTGCGGCTCGGCTGCGGACAACGGATCGAGAGCTTATGTGTTTAGGGTAGTTTTATGCCGGTCTCTTTATGACTAATGGTGTTGCCTAATGGACGAGCCGAACGGTTCAGGACCGTTTAATGCCGATAGTGGCTCATAATAATCGTAACGAATCAATAGAAATATTGTGCGTACAATGCAAAAAAATCCGCAGTTCATCTATAACGTAAAATACTCGTTGCCTGGTACAAAATTCTGCATTTTTTTTTTAAATACGTGGCTCTAGGTTGTACATATATTCGAAAAATTTTCATCGAAACAGTCTTGCCGAGCGAGTACGCTAGGAGTCCATGTCCCAGAATAAAAGAAGCTTCAATCTCACTCCGTGTCGAGGGTCGAAACGGTTATTGCTATGGTTATCCCGAATATTCCACCTGGAAGAGCTCCTCTTTCATTCAGGATTGCAAGGGCAAGAAGAATGAGTCTCTGGAGGCGGAAGTTTCCGTGTCTCTCTGTTTTGATATCGTTACGTCTCATCACTTATTAAGGAAGCCCGTGCATGTTTCTACTCGCCTACGCGAAACCCCATTGTGCATTATTGAATAGTGCTCAGACAGAAGACGACGCGAACATTAGTTACAAGCTATGATAGTTATGGTAAATTCATCGCACGCGCGGAGAGAGAAAATGAAAGTCTAGAACGTATTTATCCCGAGGACATTTACACATTGTTTCAATTTCTTCGAAATTTTCAAATTGCTATGTATATGCACCCCCTGGTATCATTTCCTTCCGTACGTCCATGTTCGAATCATTTTGACGTAGTTCGTACGATATTACACGTTCCCAGAATAGTTGATGATTATTCTAACAATTTGCATGAAATTGCTGCGAAATTCGAGAACCCACGAGGCAATCTTCTACATCACTTTTCTCGAAAATGAGATTTTCTATGAATAAAATTTCGCCCCTCATTTATGACTCCCTTTTTCATAGAGAAAGCTCTGCTCACATTATTCGCTTGACCTTTCAACACACCGCATGCAATTAATTAGGGAAACGTACTGCCCCTGGTCACTGTATCAAGACCACCCAACATAAACAATATTTTTCGCGTTATCTCCCTCAGCTGTTGTGTTCTTATAATTTTTTCAAACGTATCAACTTTTTAATATTACATTGTGACAATTGACTACGTTCTAGGTCTATGCCGGAGTCATTTCTGACCCACGCCGATATTTGCCTACAGTTTTCTTTCGATACAAGGCCGATGGCTCGGGACCTGCTTTCGTCGTATTTCGGATGAAGAAGAAGAAGACGGTTGTCTTAGATCGGAATAAAATTGTACCCCCACCGCGACGGGTCACGAATGACTCCGGCGTAGCATACGGAGGGTTATTAAAAAAATAAGCAAATTTCTAGTCGATTCTTGTTTTGTGCATCTGCTTCAGAACATTTCGATGTTGCGCGAAGATCCTGCAAATGGGTCAAGGAGGTACACCGTGATAAAGATCTTCCTGGTTTCGGTATCATTAACCGAATCACCTCCAATTTGTGAAATCCTTTGCTCGGCAGACAACGCGTTAAGAATACAACACGTTGAGTATACAACGTCTAACGGAGAGAATGTTCTAAGCGGGAATGTGGAGCGTCCTTGTGGCCTGTCGGGCGGCCGCTATAATTTACAAGCGGTTTGAGAACACGCCTATGTGCTGCCCCCGCCCCCCTCCCTTCGCCAGGCCCGGTTCCGTAAACGTTACACTCGATTCATATTTTAAAAAACCACTTTTGCGACGTATTCGTCGCGGTGACACCCCCTTGCTCCGGTCCCGTGAGCACACCAGCACTCCCTTGGGAATCTGCGGTATAATAACGTTGACATAGCCGGCGTGGAAGCACTAAATAGGAACCGGCTGTTTCCTTTGCTCCTCGGACCCCTCGTCCGTGTACTTTCGCTTCGTATTTCGTATCCAAGCTTTCATACGTCTCTCGGTGGCCTCCTCGAGATAGCGCACCTAAATCCCATCCGCCATGGAAGAGGGGGCGTGTATAGTAAGTCCGCTGCCAGTGCAGGTGCATTATTACAATTCAGCGCAGGCATCCCTCTCGGCTCATACACGCGGCACACTGGCCGAGGCCACTCGATCAAAAAGAGGAACGGATCGACGCCGAGCGTATTTTCTGCGCGAGCAGGCTGCCTCCGTTCCTCCACGGCGCTCGTTCTCCCTCGAGAAAAGTTAACGTTCACTGCGGTCGAACGCTGGCTGCTTCGCCTAGCGGACGAAATTGTAAACCGTCGTCAGGATACACCGAAATAGAGGTCCAACCATATTACTTTGCCTGCGGCTATTTGCAAACGAGAACCTTTTCTAGTTTATCGTCCTTGCAAAACAGGATTATGAGCTGTGAATGCACTACTTATTTATTAACAATTTCGCTGTCAAATTCCTGCAACCTCAGCAGCAGCGTTCGGTAAATAGTTCACGGCTGAGGATTTCTTCAAGAATTATTCAACCGCAATGATCGTGTTGACCACGAAACAACAAACCACATTAGGAATGTAGTGGAATCTTTTCTTTCCGGATTATTTTGTGAAACAAGATTTTTAAGACGTACCACAGTCATTGGGAATCATAACATTTATGAATGTTCGTAATGTTACGTGGAGGTCTTTTAATTAATATTGCACGCGGTAATACTGCTGCGCGATACGCACTCCAGACTCAATTATTTGTACGTCGTGGGACGACGAGGGATTCGTAAAACGTGTTTTCGCCCCGTGATTCTAAGGAAGACGGGAGAGGATCAATCTTATGGGAAGAACAATGGTGGCGTCCTATGCATTGATGAAAGTCTCCTCCCTGAACCCTTTGTGGATTCAATGTAATTCCAGTAACGTCACCGATGACAAGGAGGACGAAGCGTCGAAAGAGGACGCGCAAAGGGCTGAGAGTGGCCCCGTTGCTGCTCTACAAAATGGAAGGGGCCACGGTTCTTCCTTAATGGAAGAAACGCCGAGGCGTCGCGGATGAAGGCGCCTCGCAGCCGCCCTCTACCATCGGCTCTACAATTTGCGACCATTTATTTAATTGGTTCGTCGAGCCTCCGCGCCTCTAATGCGTCGCGACGAAAAGACGTCGTCTATCGTCACGGATGTTTAGACCGCGCCGTGTTGGGTATCACATGACCGACACAGACTTCCTCGGCAGTGTTTACATCGACGCGTGTTTTTGCCGATGACCTCGTCGACATTCTATTCTCACCGGACGTACACTTCCATAGATCTACTTTTCCTTGCCTACAGAGTGTTTATCTCGATGCTGTTATGATTCTGTAGTTTCATTAAGCTGGTGTACCAGTTCGCCTGGACAGATAGCAAAAAGTTTCACGCGTTGATACCATTCACCTTACTCGTAATAAATATCTCTGTCGATTTTTATTTTAACCCTTACACATTGTTGACCGGCAATTTTACGCAGGAGCTATCTCATGTCACCAGTTATTATTTCGTAATTGAACGTGGAATTAAAACAATCTAAATAAACTTCAATAATCTTTATTTATATATGATGCATTGAAATGAGATTTTGGGCATACCTTTTATATAACTTTTTGTATCCTTTTTTGGTACGATATTGTCCCAACAACGTTTGGACATGAAAACACGATTTAACTCGTGACCGATGAACAATGTGTTAATAACCAAAATGGATAACTCAAAATGATAAAGATACTGTGATCATTCAAGGACAGAAAAGTCTACAATAACATTGCTGTTTGTCAACAAACATATTGAAGTATTGAAAAGAAGTTGTAGGCGGGTAGCCCGGTTGGTGACATAAAGGTTAAGGAGTGGTGCAGTTTTGCTTCGTTTGTAGACCAGTAGGAGCAACTGCTGACAAAGTTGACGGCGCATCGATGTCAAGAATTTCGCAGGCAACGATATTCCCTGGGCTCGATTATCAGCGATACTACCGGGCGGCCGATAATTACGCTTTTCGCACGGTTACGACGAAAGGGAACGCGGAGGCGCGAAGGGCCGGGCTCTTATCGTGAAAGTGGAGTACGGGATACTTTGGAAGTACGTGTATAACGTCGAAAGACGAAGCATTATGGATAGCTCATTTTCCACAGGGATTCCGACACCTGTGTGCGCCATTAAAAGGCGACCGTCCTACCCTTTCTTTTTCTTTTGCAACCGTGTCGTCGTCGCCTCGTTCTCGTATTCCGCGCGCAACGTCTCTCGATACCCTCCCCCCGCCCCCATCCCGACAGCCCCAGAACGGCTCCCAGGTACTCGTGCGTTTTACTGTAAGAGTGCATTCCGTGAGCGTTCTGAGAGTCATTCCGCGAGAAGTGCGCCACGAGTGCGTAAAAACGATAATAGGCAACGGTTTTTATTACATCGAGCTACCCCTCCCCCCAACCACCGGCGTGAGAAACAGTTTTCGTTGTTCGTAAACCATTCGGCCCTACAGGACCTTTCATTTATCAATATTTTATTGCGCCGTTGCACGGCAGATGGCACTCTTTTTACCGGTCCTGAAGCGTTGTAATTTTATTTGCGTTTAGCGCTCGAGTAAATGATGTTTTTTGGTGAGTTTTTTGCTCGTCATTTAATTCCGACGTTATTGCTCTACAGAGTATGTCTCAGGTGTAGGAGGCCTCCTAAATAACTGTTCTAATTATGGTGATGCAAACAATTCTTTTTACATTTGTCGTCTGTCTCAACATTTTGATATAAACGTGACGAATCATTTTTTAAAAGAATATTCTTTACTCGGAACACCATTTACCACGCACTGTCAGCTAATACCGATAGACATGTATCGTTAACGAATCGAGCATTCGCGTTGGTTAAAGTCAAGGTCGTTTCAAGGTCATCTTATTGTGTAAATACTTTCATGTACCTTTTTAAACAGATACACGATACAATAAAACGCGTATGGCTGTATGTAAAAAGACATTGACGGCTTCGAAAACTCCGGAAAAAGATGACCTTGCCTTGTCCTTTCACACCGTCTACAAAAAAATTTGGTTACACTAACACAGTTTGAAAGTAGTAAAATATTTAGGTGGGACTCTAGTTAGTCTTTATTCAGTCGAGACAACCTGTATAATTATCAAACGGAACGTTATCGAACGGAATTCATTAAAAAGAAATTCGATGAATTTGGTATCACCTTTGTCGATACATTAAAAGCGCTTATGAGAAACGTGGTTCACGAATCGATCGATTACCTTTTTATTTGAAGTTGAACTCGGAAAGGGCAGAACAAAGAGGATACTTGGGGAGTAATTCGAATTTTTTTTTTTTAGTGGCCGGGGTAAATCGTTGCGCGTATCGGCCGCATCGGGTGATTTGCATAAAGTCACTGGCGAAATTACGCGTGTACACGTTGAACGGTGTATTTATTTAGCGGTGGAAATGGCCGTTGAGCCAATCCCTCGGGTGGGTATTAAAAGGTACTATTAATACGAGCCTCACGCAGCGGCCATTGGTCATCGACACGCAGCCGGTGGTGACGTCCGGCTCTTTAATTATCATCGATAAATCACCGGAAGAACGTACACCCCTAGCCTTTTGTTAGCGCTATTTTCCTGCCGCGCTTTTCACAGGAGTCCTTGAAATTCTTGCTTGTTCAACAATTTGAACGGTCTCTCCTAACTATTAAGCATGCGTAGAAATCGTATATTTCTACAAGAAAATCTTTCCTTATAAGAAAACGGGTTGGAAATAATGTAAATCGTTAACAACTCTTGTTATGAATGATTCTCAATTTAATAATCTAATTGATATTTTATTTTCTTTATGAATAATGTATGTATATGCAATATACAACCAACATGTTCCGCAAAATTCCCAAGTTTGTCCCCGGTCACTAAAACGACCACCCCAGCCCCCTAAAGCTTAGAAATTATTCTCATAATTCTAAGTTGCACCTTTTTAACACTTCGACTGCCACACTAGAAACCTCAAAAATTCCATAACATCAAAGTAAGTTATTTAATGAAATAAATATTGAAAAAAATTAAATGTATGATATCGAGTAATCCTCCAACTTTGTTGCATTTTACAGATCCTAATCTAATTTGGTACAATGAATCTATTAACGTAAAAATTCATTCTAAAACCTGGATAAATAATTTCGTCACCCACATATGGCTGAACATGGCAGTCAACTGTGTTAAGGGAACTGTAAAAATTTCCTGAAATACTGACAGATGAACGCGTCAATGCTACAAGGCAGACGAAAAGAAGATAAACAAACTCCACGCCTGAAATTGTTTACCGAATACAGTCAATTTCGCTGGAGCCCGAGAGGAAGTAAGAACACTCGCCGCATTGACAATAAACAAACTTCCAACATGTTCGTAAAATTCGTGGAACAGCGGTGGGGGGGGGGGGACGCTTTTCCAGGGGACACTTTCATCCACTCTCGTCCATATTTCGAAAGCAATCTCCGTGTATGCCTGAGTAATCTGGCTCTTTTCTCGCGGCGCGCCGGATCACATTGAATAAACAAGAAATACAGAGGGCGGGGCTGTCCACGGAATTTAATAAACGCGCGCCGGGGGGATAAGGGTCGATGAGGAGATCGTAATTAAACCGTGTCGCCGATCGACGATCCGGGAGAGGATCGAGATTATTCGGGTCTTACGATAGCCAATAAAAGAGTAACGGTTTGCGGAGAGTGGGGGGATGGGGCGGGAGGGGGGGGGTGGAGGGATCGGTTTTATCGTTCGGCAGTAGGGATTTTTCGCGGACGAGCTCGCGTATTTATTCGTGCGTGGGCCGACGTCGGGCAGACGCGCATTGTTACAGAGAATCATCGACATTGTACAGGGGACTCGATTTATTTTGTCTATTCGGCGGAAAAGTGCTTTCATTTGCGAGGCAACTGTCAAAGCGACTCGCGCGGAGGGGCGAGCCAAGTGTAGAGAAAGTGAACGAGAGTGAAAGAGCCGCCGGGATCCACGGTCGGCGAAGAGAGAAACGAGAGGAGAGGGAGATAGGATAGAAGGTGTAAGAGAGAGGGAGAGAGAGAGGGAGAGAGGCGAGCGCATTGTGCGCGCCATTCGATCTCACAAAAGCCCTTAATTCGACAATGCATCCGTCGAAGAGGACAATAGCCGAGCTCTCTCGGTAAATAATGATTTCTTCGATTCTCGACACTCGTCCTACCTTATATACTCTTTCGATCCTTTCCCCGCGTTAACATCTTCGTACCAGAAGTTTCAATAATATTTGCCTGCGGGGTGGCGAAAATGTTGGGATAGCAAGGCTAGGGGACGTTATTCTGCCGACTAAAGGTGTTTATCCACTGGTGGCTTGGTATCGCGTGATGATCTTCCTTATATTTTTCTTTCCTTCTCGGGACTACAGATTTTTGTCGATTTATGAAAATATGGACGAGGGAAGAGAGTTCCTTTTGCTAACTGGAAGATTAATTGCAGTGATTTATGCTTACAGCTTCGTAGTCTATTAAGGACTATCACTTTTCGCAACGCACGTCAATTTACACGACAACCGGATACAGTGTTTACTCTATCTACGTACTAAATGCCTAACCGATAAAAGTCCCAGAACTATCCCCACTGCCGCGGGGTATACCTCGTGAGGGGCCAAGAAGCTCGAGAGACCTCGGTTCAAAGAATAGTATCTCCTGGACGATATATGTCCCTGGCTAGACTCGCGTTTCGGACATGTATCGAGTAAACGCTGTACACGATTATCAAGAATGTCGATCCTTTCAGAGCTCCAAGATCGCGTACATCATTGTTCCCCGGCAAGGAGGCGCCTATTGCGATCGTTGGACTAATCCCGAGCCCAGCATTCAATGTTAATAACTCAATTCCATGCGAATCTCGTGAACCGACTGCCTGTTGCGTAATACCAGCTACTTACAAACCCGTGTATCGTCTCGCGAGCTTCTGGGGTGAACGTAAACAATACCTCTGTGCCTAACCGTTGATCATCGACCGGTGATCACGGGGGAGTCCCTTCTATAAACCACCCGGAGCCAGGCTCATGCGGTGGCCACGGGTCCGGGACCATAATTTTCTCACATAAATACGTCTGCCGGTTAGGCGAAACCGTTCGGGTCAGTCCGGAGACCCGGCCCGCGACGCACGCGAGCCCCATAATTCACCACGGTGTTACCGGGCGACGGTGAACGCGGGAAGAGCAGCCGTATCTCAATTTTGTCAGGACATAACTATCAACGCTACGGTAACGAGAAAATCCACAATGCTTGCTGATCCCGTCGACGGGGAGAGCCGATGATTGGACGATGCTCGGAACGTCTGATTCCGTGGCACGTGACCGATTATATCGTCAGGATCGTGGATCATGGATCGTAACCACGCCCGGGATACAGATTTATGGCAAACGAATTTGGCTGCGGCAAACACTTGCGATCACCTCGGTCATCATTTGGTTTAGGGGGAGTCGTCTCTTATGACAATCGCTTGGAGGAAGTCAATTGTTGACACGGACGAGTTGACGTTGACGAGTAGACGGACTTTTAGGCAAAATACAAATTTTCCAAGACGATTGTAAGAAACAGAAGTTCATAATAATCAAAATAGTTCACTCAATTACATAAAAATAGAAAAGTTAATATGTATGATACTGAGCACTTGTATCTTGCAGATGCCAAATGACACAGTGAAGACATTAGTGCAAAAATTCATTAAAAAATTTTGACGAATAATTCCGTGAGTGACACGGTGAACATAAATATGTTTTTCCTCTTTCAGTTATTTTAATAAGTCCAGAATTATTATTCTGACGTTTAAAATCGGCCAACTTTATACGCTTGTAACTTTTGAACCAGGGAACTCCGGCCATCGAAACTCACATTTTTGGCATTTTCTCGTCAAAATCTGCAGGATTATATAAAAAAAGCTGAACATTTTTGGTCCCCCAAAGTGAAGTTTGACCTTCAATATTTTTTTGATCGCGCTACACGGGGGTTTACTGAAACGTCAAAAATTGCGAATGGTAATTTGGCCATTTAGAATGATTTTTCTCATCAGTTTGATCCTCTCGGAGCCAGCATTGGAATTCAAGGTCGCGCGAAAGAAGAAAAACTTGGGTGTTTCAACCGATTTCGCCGGCGAGCACCGCATTAACAACGGCGATACTTGTTTCCGCGCACGTCCCTGATAAACGACATCTGCGTTCGAAGTTTCTAAAGAGGGAAAGTCCCTCGGCACGGGATTAAAATTTTTAATATAACCCTTTGAGAGGAGGCGAAGCGCGTCACCGGCGCCGATAGCGAACGCCTCTCGCGGAACGGGGCCGAGGAGATGGAAAAAGGAGGAAGAAACGAATTTAATGAAACACAAGGAACCCGAGTAAAACGTGTATTTGTAATGCAAATACGTCTCGGACCGGTCCCGGGGGGTGTCGAAAAATGAAAAGCCCCGAAACAGCACCGGTAACGAAATCGACCGTTCCATCACTCTCGCTTAATCCGATTTCAAATTCTTCGACGTCTCCGGATCGAGCCCGCCCCGCCTCCCCCTCCCGCGATCTTGCTTGAGAAAAAAAAATCCTAATTCCTTTCTGTTAATTACCTCAGGGACCCAGCCGATCGTCAAACCGGGCGCACGCCTGGAATCCTTATTAAACGAAATCCGGAATCTACGGAAGTATTCGAATCGTGTAATCACTTGAACTACTGGAGATCTCAAGTCAACTGGAGTACTCGAGCATGAAGTGTAGATCATTTCTGAAAGAACGAGTCAAGTAGGCTGCGGATCTTCGTGCAGTCATGGCGTGGATAATATTTTCAATTACAAGCACCAGGTTACGTTAGCAAAATTGAACAGAGTTTTTATTTTGTTCTTTCTCTTCGCTAGGAGAAAATGTATCCGCTACTTTTCAGAAAATAATGTACACCCTGTATGTATATGAAGAGACTTGCCCTCACGTAAGTTCGACCTCCAGAATGCCTTCTTTAATTTTGACGAAGTAAACAATTTTTATTGTATAATTTGAATGGTATCAAGTGGTCAGCATCCCGCAGAGGTTGTTTTTTAAGTTTTTAAGTTCAAGGTCATTTGAAGGTCATGCCGCAGTACATATTTGAATGCATCTATTTATGATCTACGCGATGCAACACGAAAATATAAGTAGTTATTTCGAAAAGAAACATCAATGACCTTGAAAGCTACGAGAAAAACAGCATTAAAAAAAACAACGGATTTTCTTTTCTTATTGAATCATGAATGCAGAAGCTAGCTGCGAAGAAGTCACTTGCAAAAGAAATGTGGGGCCAAGGGGTTCAGCATATTGCCAAAATACTCTTTGACAAGTTAACAAAGAGGCATTCAACGTCTTCGAACAGCTTCCATAAGGATTCCAACAAAGCCACGGTTGGAGATCATGGTTTCGCAGAAGGGCTCAGCTATTTGGACAGGGTTTAAATGAAACAACTTAAGATATCTGACGAGTAGCAGCCGCTTTGTTGAAGAAGGCTTGCGCGCCCGTCTCCGAATCCTAGCAACACCTATCCCACCGATGCTTCCGATTCAAAACCTGAGCTTACCGTATGAATACATGCATTAAGGTGATTCCTGGGTTAGACACGGCCGGTCGACATTGTCGCCGAGGGACCGTATCTGGATTTCCTACAGGAAAATCCTGTCCGCCATTAAATTCAATCCAGACGTGATGTCCTTTGCATTTTTTGGGGTGGCGCCCTTTATTCTGCCACGGTGTCGGACATCGAGATCGATTTCGGGAAAAGGACTCTGCTAGAAGTCATCGGCAACCTGATTCATACAGTTTTTAATATTAATGCACTGTTTAGAATGAGTCTTTCAGTCACTCTTGTCCTTTCCATATTGATTATGCTGGTTTCACATTGGTTATTTTAAATTTAAAGTTCGAATTTTTAAGTTAAAATAAATATAAATGTATTGTGTTCACTGATATTTGCTACTGTACACCAAAGCAACGAATAAACAAAATTTTTGTTTGCTCCGTCTTTTATATATCGTGATGCAACATCGTAACTAAATTAATTTTACTGTTCCAGCAGCTCTTCAAGATCGATCTCGTGTCTTCAGGTCAAAAATGCATCGATATTAAATATTATTTTCCTTGGTGAATTAAGCAACGTTTATTTCGCGGGTGGAAAGCGAATTTTCGTATCGTTTGTTTAGCGGGCTGCAATCTACAGGCGGAAGACACCTGTGTCTTAATTAAAGTTGGCTGACTTCTGGCTTTCCGTGGCCCTTCATGCCACTCGTCGGATCTGTTCCCCAAGGGTGCAATTTACTCGTACCCCTCGCCACCCTCCTCCACCCCTCACTAACCCCCACACCACCGCGCGACTAACTTACGCGTCTACCTTGGTTTAGGTTCTTGAATACGCCTACTGATTTCCGCGCCTTTCATCGTCCAACTTTGATTTATTTCTACCTGCGACGTAACGTCACTTCGGGCACAGACCCTGAGGAAATTCGCCGGGGGCCGGACCGACTTTTAATTACTCGCAGACCTCGCGCCTTTTATTAATGTTCGCCGGATGGACAGACTTCGAAAATCTGCCACTTTTGCGAGATCCAAAACGACGGTCTCGGACGGTAGCAGTTGATCTTTAGTCAGCGAGAAGGAAATTAGGTATGAAATTAGTCGTTGAGTGAAGAAGATTTTCTGTAGAAAGTTAAAACTTCTTTTAAATCTGTTCATTTGGTAATCGCTCGTTTATCAGAATTTATTTATCCGTTCTGTTCTTTTACATTGGCTTGTTTAAAATCAGTGTAGATATCTGACGAATTATTCTGGTTGGAATGATGCCTCTTATGCAGATGAAATTTAAAATAGTAAAACGATTAAAGAAGTTTAAGAACATCAGTGTGTTAATTTCATTTTGTTGAATTTGTTATTAGAAAGAACTACAATTTCCTTTGGCCAGTGTCGTTTATATTTTGCATGAAGATCCACAGTCTGCTAATTATATTACATTTTATGTTCTATCTTGAATTTACGCAAACTGAATAAAACGGTTACAATTTTTATGTCACTGTGTCAAATAAAAAGTGTCTGCATCAACCAGCAGAAACAGGAGCCAAATAGACATTTTTTTCTGTTTTTTAAACGTCTTAACAAGTTATGAATGTTCTGTCGACATTCTAAAATTGTGCTAGAATCTTTGCTGCCGTTTCGAAATTCTCGCCATAAATGCATACAGTTTAATCATAAACCAGTAACTTTCGGCGCACGGTGCTCGAAGTGCTAATAGTGCGCTGTGAATTATGCAGCCTGAAATGAAACTGGAACGTTCGGTCCGTTTCGTGTCCTGGGCTGGCAGTAGTTTTCGTCATGGCTCGGAAACGAATATCCTCTTTAAGAATCCAGTTGGGTAGCGACGGCGTAGTCCTTCTCGGTCTTTACTATGCAAAACAGCCTCTATTCCCTTTTGTCCATCGGTCGGGCCACCTTCCGACGTTAAAGTTCTGACCGACACGGCGACGGCTCGCGCGAATCGCGACCGGTCAACAGTTTATCGTTTATCGTTTTTCCGGCCGGTTCGATATTTATGTAGTATCTAAAAAAAAGGCGTACGCCAGGATCCACGGAATCTTTTCAGATTTTCATGCTCCGAACCTTCGGGGTCTTCCCTCCTTGAAGTCGCACTTTTCGCTTCATTCGCGATATCCTGAGGACTGCAGACTCCTCTTCTGTCTGGCGAGATTCGCTACCGAGATTTATCTGTACAGCAAGTATTTCGCGAGCGGAGCGCGGATTTCAGCTTCGTGCATCTAAACTTTTCAGAACAGAATTACAAACCAGTTTCATCTGAACTCCAATTTCATATTAACCCTTAGCACTCGAATGGCGATTGCAAGGCGCCACTAAAAATTCCTGTATCATTATTCAAAATATTTTTTACATTATTAAATTTGTTTGTATTTAATATATTACTAAATACTTCAGTATTGTACGAGTACATTGCCCCATTTTCGTATGTACAACATGAAAAAAAAAAACATATAGGAGGGAAATATTCTAGTTCGGAAGAAATGCTTCCTTTTGGAGTTAACGTTGTTCTCGGAGAAGAAGGTTCGAAAATATGTGAAACTGGTTACTAGAAAACCATTACGGTAATGTCTTGATCTAAGCCGAACTCGAGCTCGGTCGCCGAGCAGTGTAAAGTGTAAACATGCCGCGTAATCCGATACCGGGTGTGCACCACTACCAATCCAATTACAAAACTTTTTTATTTTTCGCGACTGTTTTACGGGACTTCCACCAACTGATTCACTGAATTTTTCTGATTAAAATGACTCTAAACACGATATAATTTGAAGAGTCTCTAGTAATTTACTGTTCTTTTCCATGTTCGAGTCGGTCACGAGAAAATAGCAGGCCTGCACGATCTATGTCACAGCACGGACCCGAGGATTGTAAAAGCATTCGCCGTAGGTTTCTTAAGAGTTGTGAAAAAGCCGCTGGCAAGTAACGTGCAGCTACTTTCGCGGAAGGAATGTGGGTTAAACGGATCGATACGGCTGATGCGCTTTTCAAAAGACAGTTTCGAGCGCGGTGGCTGGTGAATTGCAGGTTGGCATGCTCATGGGCAACCTGTTCCGCGGAAGAAAAGGTTGCGGGCGTAAACACGTCCGGGAGGATTTATGGTCGGTGTCGCTGGGAGTCCGAGTATTTTGCGAGGACAGCGAACGTAATCACGCTGAAGACAGGTTCACTTGCCAAGCTTTTTCGGCGGGCTTACAAATGGCCGCCGTAAACGTCCCGGTGGCGTTACGACGCCACGAAGCGACAGCGCGCGTTGCTCGCACGGGGGTGGCTGCACCATTAGCTTCCAGGTGTTCGATATCCCAGCCGTTGCTTCGTTCCCCCTGTTCCGGGGCGATCATGCTCCAGATCATCCCCCCGAATGCCAGTGTAAGTTTCACTATTCCTGGGACGATATACAACGGCGGCGCGGGGCGCGAACGACGAAACGGAAAGGGAGAGCAGCGCCGCAGTAATCCTCGCCTCGTATAATCCCCGGAGTTCTTGGAAATCGCGGTTAATGGGGTTTCGAAAGTTTCTTCGCGGATGCACTGCGGCACAGCGATCGAAACACGCTTTATTCCCGCTCCGTGGAGACGGCCCTCGGATTTCAGACGCGAGGCTGCTGCGAATTAACGAGCTCCGCTGGCCTGATCGCTCGATCATCGTCACCGCTGATTCTCTGCATAAAAGTGCACCACCTGTTAGGGGATTACGTTCGGATTGTGGCCACTATTGTATTCTGCGGCTGGTGGGACACCTGACGTCGTTTAACCCTTCGGGTGACGACGATGGATCGTCAGTTTGCTTTTGGTCGACGCTATACGATGTTGCGATAATTTCTTGACGATTTAGACTTAATTATTACTGACTAACAGTTATACTAACGAGACGACTAAATTATTCGAGTCGCAGCATGGAAAATTCAATTCTCAATTTATAATCTTTAGTTATTTAGTCTCGCGGCTAGGGAGCGGACTTGGTTTGACAATAGAAGCTAACCTAACCCGTTACGTAACCATGATCCCCGTTTGGGATCATGCACATGCACTAAGGAGTGGCCTGAAAAGAACTAAATACACCCTGAACGCCGCTATCCTCAAATGAGGATGTTTCTTTAATTGATCGTGATAATGATTGATTTAACTTTTGGCATGAATCATCTTAAATATATAAACACTAACCATCTAGAGCACAAATTTAAAAACAAAAATTTGGTACTTGGTGGGTAAACTTGGGTTCATTTTTTAATTATATGTACATATAATATGTATAATATACAGTGACTCACGAAATTGATCACATAGTAGTTTGTTTCTAGTTTTTCTTAAAATACAGTTTTCTTAGGACAGTTAACGCTTGAACAAAGTCACGTAGGTTGTTTGTTTACATCTCCCCTTGACGCTGAATACAATGTTAGTTGATCTGGTCCTTCAGATCTAGCTAGTAGTGTCCGAACTGTTGCTTGCTGCACTTGATCGATTTTGTGAGTTTAGATTTTCAAAGTGTAAGAATTTTGTTTGGTTCCTGTTAACCTTTTTCTTCGCTTATTATACACTAGATTATTCAACTGTAGTCAGTAAGTAATATATAATAGTCAGTAAGTACGCACGAATTGTGTAATAGCTTATACGATATTATTTTTTTATTAATATTTAATAATATTTTGTATAGTGAAACCAATCGCTCAAAACGTCGTACAAGAGATCGTAAAAGAACTTAAGGCAGGTGTTTCACATAGAACACTAGCAAATAAATATCAATGTTCGGTAGGAATGATTAGCAATATTAGAAAAAAATATGCAGAGAATGTCACGAGGAATAAAGCTGGCCGTAAGCCGAAACTTTCCGACACTATTAAGCGTAGTATAATTCGTTCTATAAGGTCAGGAGAAGTAGATAATGCCGTACAAATAAAAAATAGGTTGAAAACATTTGATAACATACACATTAGTGCTGAAGGAGTTCGGAGAGCATTACGAGAAGCTGGTATGAAGGGAAGAGCCAAAGTGAAAAAACCGCTCTTAACAAAACGCCACATGATGTTACGTTTAAAATTTGCCAAACACTACGTAAACTTTTCTTTACAAGACTGGGAACGCGTAATTTGGTCGGATGAGACTAAAATAAATAGATTTGGGTCTGATGGAAAAGAATGGATCTGGAAAAAACAAAATGAAAAGTTAAGCCGGCGACTTGTTCGTCCTACAATAAAATTTGGAGGAGGAAACATTATGGTATGGGGCTGCATGACTGCCTTAGGTGTAGGTATGGCTCATCGTATAGATGGGAGAATGACGGCAAAGGATTATGTAAATATTTTAAACACTTCCTTGGTAGGAAGTATGCAAAAGCTGCAACTAAATATAAGGGATACCATTTTCCAACACGATAATGATCCCAAACATACGGCTCGGATTACCAAATCATGGCTCCAAAGTAAAGGGTTTAATGTTTTAGAATGGCCACCTCAGTCACCAGACCTAAACCCAATCGAAAATCTTTGGAGCCAATTAAAAAAAGACATGGCCGATTTCCAAGAGACAAATTCCAACTTGTCTTTATTATGGGAAAATGTTTTGAACAAGTGGAACCAAATTACAAGTGAACAATGTAAAAACCTCGTTGAAAGTATGCCCAGGAGAATTCAAGCTGTTATTGATGCCAAAGGCGGATATACAAAATATTAAAACTATTAGATGCTAAGTCACGTTATTGATCAAATTCAGTATTCTGTTTATTGTTTAATTATTGTTCTAATAAATAATATTTCCGATACGTTCTGTATTTTTTTTATTAAGAGAACAACTTCAGTTATTGATCAGATGCATTTCCAAAAATCTATAATTAGTCACTACATTTTGATTAAATAAAAAGTATGGCAAAGGAAAGTATTTGATCAATTTCGTGAGTCACTGTATATATATGTACATTATATGTGTTATCTTCGAATATCGATATTTCATCTAAGCTTTCATTTACAAATTGATTGTTTTAATACGAGCGGGTCTAATATTTTAACCGTCCACTGTAATAAATGTTTTAATATTTATAGATGAGGTTTACAATTTTCTGCCTAAAAACGTTCGAAGCCAGCATCAAGAAATGCACGATCAGTGTGCTATGGTTAAACGCAGCCATCTTCAGCGGTTCCTCGACATCGGCGTCGGAGCCTATCGAATGAGCTGCCCCCATGGTAACCTAATCAATGATAATTTAATTAATAGCGCGGTATTCGACGGGCTCGGACTGTCTTCTGGAACAATGTGTGTCTGGATGCGAATCGATATTTCGAAGAGCCAAGGCAGCTTGTACGTCTTCTCGTTATGCGCCGGTAAGATTAAGAACGCCGCGTATTACGAAACGCTTCGCATAAATAAAGCTTCGTGTTTGAACCATAAGAATATCGGCAGGTCTCGCCGGTCAGCGGAATGATTTCCCTTTGCTGGACAACGTTTCCTTTTTCAGTTATCTTTTTTATTAAATATCAAAATATATTTTCTTACAATCTCTTATGGACGATATCAGAATGTTCTATTTATCTCATATTTAATACATTCAATTCTCGTTACGTTTATTAATAAACAAACAAACGGGAGTGCATATTTTTGTAAAATATAAATTCTAGACCAATTCGGCGACCTGTAATACCATTGCTTTTAATCACATTTAATTGTTAATTCTTGATATGTTTTTCAATACCAAACGAATTGGAGTGCGTGTTTGCTTAATATCTAAAATCAAGACCAACTCGGTGACCAATAATACCACAATTTTCGTGAGACCTTAAATAACCATTGGTAAACATCTGTGACCTTCAAATCTCGAAGAACACGACCTTCGTAAAGGCTCGCTTATCATAATATTTATCTTTTTTCCCAAATAACAAGTGAGATTGTCAAGATGATCAAATGACGTTGTTCACCCTGTAATTTGCTCGTATAATGAATGGACTGCGGATCTTTATGCAAATATCAATTTCTATCGTCTACAACACACAAGTTCGAATCAAACAAAAATTAGTTCTCTTGATTACTCTCAGCTCCTAACAAGGAACAAGAATGTTATACGATGACGTTCATCGACAATGAACGTGCACGAAGTTGCCATAATTGTCTAGAAATTGAAACTTTTTGACATTGTTATTCCCGGACTGCGGATTTTATGCATTAACGATAAAAACAAATAGACCAAATACAAAACAGTGAAAATATTTAAAGAAATTTGGAAACAGTGTTGTATCGTTTTGAACTCTACAAAAATATTGAAAAAAAAAGAAATACATGTCTATGTAGTCCCCGTACCGTACAGTTAATGCGAACAAATTTCAATTTTGCATAAAAATTCACGCTCCTTACATTATACGATGATAATCTGACACAGTGTAATAAATTTCGGCGTATTCTCCAGAGTCAGTGCACAGACGTCGTCCCCGAAGAGTTAAATGTCTCATAAAGTTCCAGATAGAATAGATGTAAAATTAAATGTTATCGAACAGATGCTGCTGTAAACGCACAAAGTCCGCAGTCTCTGGCGATGAGCAGCGGAACAGTTCGCAGACAAATTCATTTCTGCTTAAAGTGCGCGAGCTCGATCGAGGATTTAATTAGCGAACTGGCATCGTCTCTCGTGCGCGTATTTCCGGGAAGAATGGACCAGTTCGCTGCACCCGTTATCTTTGAACGCGCATTCCTCCATCCTGTAATTGCATTTTTCCTCGTGGCTTTCCACGCGGATACGCTTCGGTCTGACCATGCACCCGTGCTCGGCCCATTTGCAAGGGACCAGCTCGTTCGGATCGTACTCCTCCTCGTCGTCTCTCCGGTGGTTGCATTTCTCTTGGTGCGTCATCTGCCGTCGCCTGGGCATGTTGACCATGCAACCATACTCGGCCCATTTGCAGGGGACCAGCTCGTCCGGATCGCACTCGTCCTCCGATTGATAGCCGTCCTCTTCGTCTTCGTGGCTCCTGTAGTTGCACTTTTCCTGGTGCGTCAGCTTCCGCCGCCTGGGCATGTTCACCATGCAACCATACTTCGCCCACTTACATACAACCAGCTCGTCCGGATCGCCCTCGTCGTCCGAAGAGTCCGTCTCGTTGTGATACTTCCGGTAGTTGCACTTCTCCTGGTGTAGCCGCTTCCTTCGTCTCGGCATGCTCACCATGCAACCGTACCGTCTGAACTTGCATTCCAGCAACTCTTCCGGGTCGCCGTACTCGTCGCTCGTGATCGTTATCTCGCCCAGAGACTGGTTCAGACCGTCCATAGCCTCGAAACGATCTTTATAGTCGCAGTGAGCCTCGTGGATCGAAATCCTCCACGGTGACGTGCTCACCTTGCACCCTACCACGTGGTACCTGCACTGGACCATGTCCTCGTGCCTGTGCGCCACGTCCGTCGGGACGCTCTCCTCCTCCAGGTGCGGCCGAAATTGACACCTGGAACGTTAATTAACAGTTTCCGTTCGAACGCTTTCATTGCTACGAATTAATCGTGGCTTATTGCAGAATGGCTCTGGTCGTCGACTTTTGAATTTCCGAATTCCTCCAGATACCCAAGAAACGGTTAGGTTTAGAAAAATTTAGTTAAATTTAGAAAAACTGTAAAAATGCCTTTGCCTTGTAACAGTAAATCAGACCTGTTCAACGACGCCTGAAATACAGGATGATCGAAAAGTGGGAGAAAATTTAAATGGTGGTTCTCCAAGACAATATAAGACGAAAATGAAGAATGACAAAATTGCGATTTCGGCTTCATTTTGTATTTATCGTCAATTCAAAATTCGCCTGAAATGCGGCAACCCGACCAACAGACGTGTACGTCGCTAACGCCATAAAGACGCCAGAAATGCGGCAACCCGACCGACAGAGGTGTACGTTGCTAACGCCATAAAGGCGCGTACACCTCTGTTGGCCGGATTGCCGCATTTTAGGCGAACTTTAATTGTTAACCCTTATCGGACACTACGTTCAGCGACATGTTGTCACGCGAGAGGTGACTTACGACCGTTGATAACTAAAAAATGAAGCCGAAATCGCAATTCTTTTATTCTTCATGTTCGTCTTATATTGTCGTGCTATATCAGCCATAGGTTAAAGGGTTATATGTCAGGACAAAAATGTCCCGAATAATTTCGCAAGAAGAGATGTACGATTGCGTTGTACTAACCGAGATTCGTGAAGGTCTATCAGGTAAATCGGTATCTTCACCCAGCATCCGAGATTAGCATACGAGCAGGAAACGAGCTCCTGATTCGCGGACGGCGGCGGCGGGTACAGGTTCCTCTCGTGATTAAGAAAATCCATGTCAGGTGCGCTCGGATGGTGTTCATGGAATTTCGGTGGAAGCGGATGGGGCATGAAATGAGACGGCATGGGCATCGGGTAAGATGGAACGGCGCGCTGGGAAGGCAGCTCCATTTCTAACGGCGACTGACAGTTGGGACAGGCGTAATAGTATGGTTTGCAACGGTAACAAATCGTGTGACCATTGCTGCAAGTGTACCTGGCCGCCAGTTCCATTTCCATCAGGCAGATCGGGCAGACGCCCTCGCTTTTAAAGCGCTCGTTTAGGTTCGGGTATAGGCTGTCCATCGCCTGGAAACAATTTATCACTCTCAGTGATGTCGTCATTAACCCCTCGCACTGTAATATCGAGACAGACTCGCGGTGAACATTTCGAATAGATTATGTTGGAATTTTAGTTTAGTTTCAAGAAAATTCATATTTTGTTGCTGCCGGCACGGCAGATTTTCTACTGCTTCTTTTAAGACACTATGAACTGCACAGAATTTTCCATCACTGTAACTGTAAAATAAATCGCAGTGCAATGACTTAATAAAGTAACTTCGTGTTAAAGTAAAAGTCTTTCTTATTAAAGAAATGGCTGAAAATTTTGATGGATACATTCTTATTATTTTTATAAGGTAATTTTTGTTGAATTCCGAATTTTATGTATTGGATCGTATTCAATCAACTATAATCGTTGGCTGCGAGTTTCAGTTAATCACAGTTATGTGTACAATATCTGCAGGCTACTACCAATTTTATAAAATTAGAACTTATACTATATTTAATATTTGCCGGAAATTAGTTAAAACGTATTTGGCACTCGGCAAAAGTGATCTGTCGTCCTTTCGCAGCTCAGATTTTTAAGACATCGGTGATTAATTGTTTAACGTTTCGCGGTGTCAAAACAATACAAACGAGATAAGCGACCGCTGTCGTAAAAGCCTCGGTATCTCCGCGAGATATAAACGTCTGCGAAAGATAACCATACTCACTCGAAGATTTAATATGCCTTCAGATGATGGATCGTTGAGCAGCACAATTTGAAATCACACGTCGGTTTTCAGAAGACGAAAATCATCGAAGCGATCTTCGTCAAGGCCGGTCTCGAAGGTACTAAAAGAACAATACCGAATACACGTTCCAGTTATGTCAGATAAGAATAATGTTTAGTCAGTTGGCTGGTTATCAAACCGGATGGCTTAAACAATCGCGACGGACTTTAGTCATCCGTCGATGACATAGATTTCCTGGTATTATTACAGCTTTGCTTGTATGTTCAGTTAATCGGTTTTCGCTTTTTTTTTAAACTGTCTTTCAAAAGCAAGTTGACGAGAAAATAAAGTCACTCGAAACCGGATTTTTTTATAGCACTTAAATGGAAACTTTTATAATAATATAATGATTAGACCGCGGGCCAAAAATTGTTTATGCAATTTTTCATTGGTAAAATTTTTGTACACTCAAAAAGGAATATGAAAATTGTGAACAATCTGATTAAAGTAATACTTGCTTAAGTATGCTCAAAATAAACCTAGAACAGCAGTTTGATAATAATTGATAAAAAACACTACATTTTTAACATATATCCGGACACTTAGGAACGATTGGCAAGTCACAAAGCGTGTTTATCGTCGGGGTTTCTAAAGTAAATAATAAATACTGAAATCCATAGATAACCGTAACAGATCACTTCACTTCGAGAGCTCATGTGACATTCCTTTGAAATGAGTGTATGGAAGTCGATAGATATTACGACCAATGGTGCTAGTCACTCATTTTTATGTAATATGTTCCGTCCTTTATTTTACGTATTCGTATCGTTACTTAATTTCGATGAACATTCCAACATTTGACTACAATGTTTTCCGAATTTCTTTCGCCCGTAATTTAGTACTACGAAGTCTATGAGCACATTTTCTTGAAGAAAATAAAGCAGAAATCAGAAATGGTTTATTTTTTAAAGAAAATCTAATTTTCATACAGAAACGACTATTTTTGATAAATCAAATTTATGTTTTCATAAATCGATAAATCAATACATGTCGGAGTTGCATTTGTTACAGATAAATGCTCTCAATGTGTCGAATTATAATTGGGATTAACTGGTCCATATATTGTTAACTAATGAAAATGCTCGTTCAGGTGGGGCATAAAATCTAGGCAGACATAAGCAAAATTCAACGATTTCTAAAATCTTATTAAAAGCTACGCCTTTGTAAGCGGAGTATTTAAAATTGTTCAATCTACGTCGACAGGATTCCTCGTTTCGACGCCATTCTTCGATCTTCTCCTTGGTGACGTAACTTTCAACCTTTAGAGGGCCAGAGACAATCTTGGGAATTTTGTCGTGAAAAATTCAAGTTTTCAATGGAAAAATGGCGTCCCTCTATGTACCAAACTTCATCAAATAGTTCTCCGTTATTTATACTTCCATCTCCGCACACATACTCGCAGAGATGTTCAATGTTATCTCAATGTACGAAATGAAGGACAAAATGGCCATTTTAACACTGGAACTACCGAACCAGTCAAAATGACTGGTTCCTAATATTTTTGCTGAAATTATAAAAATGTTTTTGAATGAACTTTTTCATTGAAGCACATGTTAGAATAAAAATGGTATTAGGTGTGAATAGATGTATTCAATATTCATCAGTTGTATTTATTACTCGGTGGTTCTAGTGTTAACAAAGCTAAAGGACACAGTAGTGAAACGAAGGACTGTCCTCTTAGATAATGGTCAGCGAAGGTGTCAGTCGTTTTCGGAGTCGATGATCTTCCGGGGTGCGGAGCACTCGTTCGCCGGACACACATACCTGAGCGCTCGCGACGCATGTGCTTGCGACACACGCGGTTCGAAACAGATTAGAATCGATCGTGCTGAATTTACTCACTCGACTCGGTGGTTGGTTCTCGTCCTTGCAGTGGCGTCGAGGCGAAACTGAAATTACGGACGCGCGAAGCAGAGGAACGGGGAAAAAATAGCCGTCGCGGCACGTACGGCTCCGTAACTACGGGCGCCGTGTGTCATCGTCGAACTGTCAGCGTTCCCTTATTTGCCAAGACCGATAGCGCGCGCGACTTTATCTGATAAAGCCGGCCCCGCTCTCCCGATACAGAACGGTTCTCGCGACGAGACGCGAGCCGCGACGGAGCCCGACGTCGACGGAGCAGGATCATCGTACCGGTCTCGTTACTATGCATACCGCGACGGCGGATACTAACCGACGCATTTATTACGATGTCGTGTCCCCAGCAAACGAAAAAATTCCCCTTCCCCCACCGATCCGCACGAGACCCTCGCTTTTCCACACAGGAATTAACCTTGATGTCCAAAACGTACACGGAACTCTGATTATTTTTGTTCGCACCCTGAAGAGAAACTGCGGAGCTCTATGCAAAATGAAAATTGTCTAAGTCAACGATAAGAAACGATATCCTTAACCAGTTAACCGTGTTTGACGAGTATACTCGTCATGAAGAAATGGCAATATTTTGTATGTAAAAACAGCGGTTAATTTTTGCGACGCAACTTAGGTACACAATTTTCAAAGAGGTCGCAACAGCTAACTGGTTAAATTCTTCTAGTGTTTTTTCAGCTTCCTTTTTGACATATTCTGTTTTATCACCAATGCAGAAAATCCGCAGTTTACTAAGAAGTGGATGCAAATATTAATACTAAACCTACCAAGCGCAAAACATATAAAAGTGAAACGTTTGGACGATTTTCATTATAATATGTGCTTAAATAAAGGAGTCAATTCAGTAATTTCCTATGAAAATGTTTTTATAATTTCGATAATTGTAAAATAGAAAACCGGTCATTTTGACCGTGGTAGGTTTAGTGTTAATTGACCATAGCAGGTTTGAAGTATATAATATAAGCAGATAATAATAATGCAATGTATTCTGTGATAAAAGAGGTATTATTATAAGCACAATATTAATTCCATTTGTTACTCGATTATCTAGATTATTTTCTTGATCAGTGGATCGATCAAAATTTTTCTTTTGTCAAGGGTGATACGATTTCGAAGGTCCTTCAAGGTATTTTTCCTGTGATTTTCCACCTGATTTTTCCTAAGTTTTGTAACACGTAATGTGAAAATCGTGATTTCAACTTCCGGCGATTATTACATAATTGTATCATGCCGAGATATCGATAAATACTATAATCTTCGTATTATTCGGTATTTACGGATAACATTATCACCAGAAAAGCCCTCAGTTTCGAGTTCACGTGGAACGATAGCAAACGGTGTAACGTCGAAGGTTGTAACGTGTGACGGATTTCTGTTTCCACTTTGATTACCTGACTGTCCGCTACTGACAGTTAATTACAGATGAAAAATTGTTGCCGGCTGGAACGCGACCCTTCGTGGGCTTGTTACGCAGCTTCCATTTTGGTCCCCCTGATATGGTCACCATTGATAATCTCCGCGTGAGATCTGGGATTACGTTTCATGGCTGTGCTCCTTGGTCCCCCGTTGCTTCGAATATTTCACCGAACGTTCTAAAGTGTCCAATGTTGCTTTAAAATCGGTATTGCTTCTGATCGTCTCTGCTTCGATATTTACAACATCGTAAGAAAATTGTAAAAATATGAAATAATTATTTTTGAGATGAATATTGGCACAGGTACAGGAGATTTGAAAAATATATTTCGTTTTCTTTTAATAAAACAAATCAAGGAAGTACCTGGTGGCTCGTGGAAATTATATTACATTATGTTACCCTTATTAAATGATATTATATTACCCTTAATTGTGTTAATACCTTCGCATATATTTTTCCTTTTTGAGATCCAGGCGAATCTCAAAGAAGTTCTCCATATTCAGAAACAGGAGAGGTTCGTCAGAAAGTCGGGCGACCTTGTTGAAACAGACCTGCAATGGTATAATTGCTTAATTCTCAGTTCCGTGACCGAGCACGCAGCTTACCAGCGTAAAGTGTCAATTTAAAATAATCTGAACGACTCGGAACATATTTATTCCGGCGCCATAAAATGTACGCGATGGGACGCTCGTTTAGTATCGCATCGCGCGGCGGTTCTCTCTCTTTAATTCCGCTTTGAGCTCATTAATCCTATCGTTCTCCATTTGCACACGGAGCTCCAGTATTGATTACGTAGCGGGCCTGTTATTGCAGTTTCAACTTTAATTGTAGGAGACCGTGAAATATATTCGATTATTAGCACGGCTGTCGATATTATCGATTTCTGCCGTCTGCGGAAAGGAAGGTGCTCGCTCACAAGGAACACAATTTAATCGTTTCATTCTATTCTCGCTGGTTTGTCTCGATCCTTCTACAGGGTGTCCCACGGTAAGCGCCGTTTGACACAACTCCTGAACGGTACGTGATACGGCAAATATGTACAAGGTCACTGTGACGAAAACAAATTTTTATCTTTTTTTCAAGGTTATTTCAAGGTCACTTCGTTTTTTTAATCGGAATGCCACATTTTTGTTTTGATATTATAAAAGTACGGAATAAAACAATTTCGTCTTTGAAATGACCTTGGCTGTTCATGGGAACGTGGGAAATTGGGAACGATCATTACGAGCGCCATTTCGATGTTACACGTACCGGTCCCAACGGTGTCGGGAAATTTTGGCCGTGAACGTCCATGACGACGGTCACCTGGAGACCATGATCGAGGAGACGTTGAATATTAAATTGAATTTGTTTGGTCGTAGACGACGAGCAACGCGGCGAAGCGACGCGTGTTTCCATCTCGCGGATTTGCATAAGTGACTTATGGTCAGTGGGTATTACCCCCTTTGCGCGGGGGGTGGCCCGCTCGGATATCTTTGATGTGACGTTCGCGTAGGGATTCAAATGAGGGATGGTCGTTATGAGGCAGGGTGTAGAATATCATACGCGCGTATTTGGTTTCGTGCGACGCGTGCAGGGTCGCGAAAGGAGCGTGCTTTCATTACGGCCGTGAATTAACGGCGAAAGTTCAGGAGAGCATGGAAATTACCGCATTATTTGAAAAAACATTGTCCGCGGCACTCTCGCTTTCGCCTTCCACGATTAGGCAACGCGTGTGCGTCGAAAATACCGGGGCCTAGTTTCATGCTTCTTCCAAAAATCTGATTCATAAATTCATTTGAATTATTGCTTAAAATGTAGAGAAACTAATAAGTAGACAGCGGATCTTTATGCAAAATAAAAATGACGGGGTTATTAAGTCCCCCCACTCAACCTTCCCCTTCTCCGACGATTCCGCTACGGCCCGGTCACGTGACGCGTTTCATCTCCGTCGCGCATGCGTCTCACGTGACTACTCGCAGAGAGAGGGTAACCATTTCCCCTCGATTCGAGTCAGTTCCCCTGAACTGGCGATTCTGAACCGAAGGCCACCAATCAAAATCTGTAAAACGCGTCGATAAACAATGCTCCGCTCTCCCTTGGTTGACCGTGTCATGTGTCATCTCCCGATACATACAGAATCATCGTGATATATCATCGGACCACGGACAGTGAGGAACGGGCACATTTATTACGTCTCCGATATTTCAGCGGCGTTATCTGAATCGCTTAGGGGAATCCGAGGCGCCTTGTTCGAGCCGTGGACACGCCATCCCGCGATAATTCGCCGCGTCTTATTTTTTCCGAGTCATTGTCGCGCGTTTTAATGGGTCAATGAATGGAACGCGAGCCGAGTATCGAGAAGGGGATTGCTCACAAAACACCGTAATGAGATGCTTCTCCCCTTTTCCCGCCATTGAATTCGGCACGAAACGCTGGCGCCGGGAGAAGAAAATATACGGAAAGACGGCAATTTATCGACGTCGGTCGCTTTCTTTCATTTCATCGAAACGTCTGACGTCGACCCTCAACATTTTCCCGCACAGAGAATTGCAATAATTAACGGCTACGTGTCCAGGCAGGCGTGCGGACAATTTCATTCTCGAGAGAGTGAATATTGGCTGCGATGTTTGGACCGTTTATTTTGAAAGTGGTGTGTCTATTTTTTTTTTTTAATGAGATGTCATATAATTTGTATATTTGTATTTTTTTTATCAACAATAAAATAGACTTGCACCACTTTCAAAATAAACGGTCCATTTGGTGGCGAAGTTCGATGGATAAAATCCGGAATATATTCATATAAAATACAGTGACTCTCTCTAATATTCGGATGCTTTTAAAAATCGCATAACTTTGTCGATGTTGGACTATACTACTTGAATTTTTTTGAGAAGTCAGAACAATTGGATCGCCACATAACTTGAAAAAATGTTTGATTAATATTGCAATTGGTCGAAATGACAAAGAAAGAAATTGCAACGTTGATCGATTTCGATGAAATTCTCAGAATATGTATAATTCCTACAGATCGACAAATCGTACTTTCTAAATTTTCAATGTAAGTCCACCTAAACAAGCTGCAAAATACAACTTCTAGTATTTTCTCTGCAATTTCGACCAATTGCAATTTTCGTAAAAATTTGTTTGCAATTCATGTAGCAACCAATTGTGCTAACTTCTTTAAAAAAAATCCAAGTCGTATGATCCACTATTAACAAAGACATACGATTTTAAAAAGCGTCCGAATATTAGCGGGAGTCACTGTAATTATTAATTATGTATCCTTCGCAATTTGCAGCGTTCACTTTCCCCGGCTCACGTCGCACCGATTCTTCAAAATCGTTTTGTAATGTATTCTGATGTTCTGGTTCTCGAATTTCCGCGAAAGATCAATGTGTTTGGCAACAGCGAGTAAGTTCGTCTCCAGTGTACTTGCAAGTACAGCCTCAGTGTTCAGTGCACAGGAGATAACATCGAACGTGACCGTCTCAGTAGAACGCGGATGCGAGATTAACCTCGACTCTGCCTGCTAAGCACATTAGATAAATCGCCACTGAAATAATGCAATTTCCCGTGAACCAGATTCCTTGCGTTCCCTATTTTTTTTTTTTTTTGGTTCGAGGGCTCGGCCATGCAGGAGATTGCATTATGATCGCGGTGACACTGATACCGAGAGAGAAAGATAAAAAGAGAGAGAGAGAGAGAGAGAGAGAGAGAGAGAAACAAGTGTCATTCGTTGACACGCAATCTCGGTCGTTCGGAATCGTGTGTTCGAATCAATCGTGCGGGGGTTCCGTTTTGCCGTCGCTCCTCCTGTGATCGATACAGGTGATAGAGGGGCATTGTGGAGCTTAATCTGCCAACTAGCTTCGTGATTGATTCGTACGTATTCTCGGGTTCTCCTTACTCGAGCGTAATCGATCTCTCCACCCGCCCCCCGCCGAGTTTTATTGCAAAGAAGTAATCAGTTATCGCGTTGCGATTCTGCTGAATAGTTCTCCGTCGCTCGATCGCCGAGCAAGGAAGTCGCGATTTCAATAAAAGAATTTACACGTTCGCGACACTCGTCGATCCGAGACCCGCTTATCGCGTATTTGTCCCTACAAAATTATTTGTCTGCAAAATATTATTTAAAAATATTAACACACATTTAAAATGCAAAATATTAGAGGGACCCATAAGTAATCAATTATTTTGAAATCTAAAACAAACTTTGTAGTAAATCCAGGTTTTTATTTCTTAATTTATTATATAATCTCCATCATTATCAAGGACAGTTTGCCATTGTATTGTAAAGGTACGTGTAGGTGCCTTTGTATAGTTGACCATGTTGACCAAGGCTTCTAGATAATTCTTGTATACTTAATTTTGGATCAGCTTCCGCTAGAGGTTTTAGGGTGTCATTACCAAATTCAACTGGTCGTCCACTTCGAGGCCTGTCAGAGAGATCATAATCACCAGCAGCGAACCTTCTGAACCAACGTTGACACTTGTTGACCTTCAATACATCTCCATAAACATCGCAAATTTTCTTTGTTGTTACCGTTGCATTGAATCCCGCATGAAAATGAAAAAGTATGCAATGACGAATATGATCCTCGGAAGGTACGGACGCCGCCATTTTATTACGGGTTTGTAAACAAAAATTATACTTGTTAAAATATTTTGAACACAGGCTGCTTTACCGAAAACTGTAAAAGAATACGTGTTTCCTCATCAACGATCGGTACAGAACTAAAGACAAAACAAATTCTTTGCAAATAATTGATTACTTATGGGTACGCCTAATACTATTTTAAAATATTATTTTGCATATAGATCCACAGTAATGGCTGACGGTGCAGCGTCTACGTCGAGCTCGCTTCGGGACGCATGATCACGGTAATACCAACAATGGCGAGAATTTTGCCGTGATATTTGTCGGACGTGGAAACCCGGTTGTTCATAGCCGAAACAATTCCCCCGTCAATGGAAAAGGTTTTCCGGTGTACGAGCACGTGGGCGCTGGAGGGTGCTCGGGTCCCGCAATATGTCGCATAATTCGACCATTCCTCATACCATACCTCGGCGCCGGCGAACGCTTCGGAAAGGAACAAACTTCGAAACATGTGTACGCATGCATGCGCGCTTTGCCGTTTCATAAATACGCGAGGCAGGAGGCCCCCGTCGGTTTCGCCTTCGTCCTCGTCGTAGTCGTCGTTTGCTTTCAAAGACAAAGTCGCGGAGCGCAAACCGATCCAGGAAATATCGGGATTGTATAGGATTTTATTCTACGGCCGTGGGGATTGCCGGGAGCGAAGGAACAGGAGGCGTGCGCGTGTCCCTCTTTGTGACTTATCGGGAGAAATATACGCGGAGCCCCGGTCTCCCCCTATCCGTCGATGTTTTCGCATCGAGCAGAAATTTTAATGTTTCGTAAGTCCGGATTTGTTCGACGAGGTAGTCATTTACCTCGGCTCCGTTCTACACTCGGTCGTTTGCCGGCAAGTTTCCCAACGGATTTTCTTTAAACCTTCTCGACGCATCGGACGCGACGCGAAACATTTCTGATATTGTTCAGCAGAAAATATTGAGTCGCGATTATTATGCAAACTGCAGCTTACGATATCATCTTATGTCTGTTTCGAAACAAATTTCATACATCGTGCTCGTACACAGAGCGATTCGAAGGTTCGGCGCAGCACAGGGTATGCTTTAAGTTTGATAACAGAATTATCGGCGCTGTCTTTAACCTGTTAATAGTTATGGGTCATTGCTCCGTGAGGACGCGAAGATGCCTTGCGAGCGCGTGGTAAAGTTCGAACACTCTTCGAGGCGATCGAACTTGTGAGACACGGAGTCTCTTGAAAGCAAGTTATCAACGTCCTCTCTGCCCCACGACCTCAAAGACCACAAGCAGACTGCCAGTCTGGCAGAAAGTGAACCAATCCCGTGGGATATGAAAATGATCCTGCGCTGCGTTATGGAATACATTGTGCGGAGTATTGTCTTCAAATTTGAACAAAATCGGACGCGTGTCAACGGAGCTTCTGCGTATAAACAAAGTACACTGATTTCTCTATATATGTCGCCAAGACCTGGACGATAAACGTCGCGAAATTATCCCCACTACTGCGGTGTATATCCCGTGGGGGAACACGTAGCTCGAGAGGCTTCGGACACCGTGGAGTGTAAACATAATACGGATATGTCTTCTGGACAATATATGTCGGTGGCAAGACCCATGTCGTTGACATATATCGAGAATTCAGTGTACCTAGAGGAGCTCGACCCTCGGACTCTACGCCGGAGTCATTTCTGACTCAGCACCGACATTTCAGTTTTATTCTGATATAAGACGATGGCTCGGGACCGGCTTTCGCCGTATTTCGGATGAGGGTACCTGTGCGGCTCGATTTCGTTGAGATATCTCGCTCGCGAGCTTACCCCCACCGTTATCGCGACGGGTCACGAATGACTTCGGCGCAGAGTGCGGAGGGTTAACAAATTTGTGCAATCGGGAGAGGTGTTTCTCGACAGTGTGGCGAAGCCTTTGAGGCTCGGCAGAGTATGCCAACACAGAAATCCAGAGGTTCTGTAGCGCGGCAAGTGCGAACAATGTTTCTTCGTGAAGAATGTCGCGAATGACAAGAGGCAGGCGTCCATCTTCGCGGCGATACACGGGGTCAACAGTTTTCGTCCCGTCCAAATTACCGCGGCTCGACCTGGAAAGACGGAAACTTTCCTGGAGAATTACTGCCTTTCCACGGTTCCTTTCTCCGCTTTCTATGCCCGTAGTTCAGAACCACTCGACACGCTTTTTCAACGGCAATTTCACCTTGCCTTCAGAAAGAAGGCTTTTGTGTTCGGGTGCATGATAATGTTGTCTGCCGCGCGGGAGCGTCCACGCGGACCCGTACATGTCCGAAACAAGTGTTCGACGGTGAAACGTCAGGAATACTTGACGGTGCCGGAACGCGAAGGACGCCGCGTTATGCGTTTGCGCGCGAATAATTTTCCATACATCGGCGACGTGCGTGCGATAAGCGGATTTTCCTCCGCGTGCTTCAAACTTTTCGACAATGTACGCCGCTCCCGAAAAGTATTTGAACGTTGCATTTCCCGTCGCGTGGAACTGTTGACATGTAACCGTGGACCGACGTCCTGGAGTTGCCGAGAACACACCACGGAATTTTAATCTTGTCTACCGGAGAAACGGTGTTTTAATCTTGTCAGCCGAGAAGTATCACTTTGTTCTCCCCGCGCTGCCGTATTTTATGCTACTCATACGTTCCTCAACCCTTAGCGCTGTGAAAAATCTAGTCAGCGACTCGGACGTTCCTTTTCGAAGGACGCGGAAATATTTGCTGACTTCAACGACACTTATCGAATCTAAAACTTTCATTTCATAAAATTCCACGGCAAAACCCGTTTAAATTACACTGCGGATTCTATGCGTTTGCGAGAAAAGCGACTCGGTGAAATACCGAGGAAATTCTCGTTTTGTATAAAGATCCGCAGTCGAGTTACCAATTCCCGAGGTAGAAGTCACCAAGGGCAAAGAATTAATTTACACACAGGTGTTGAGGCCCGATATGTCGCGATTTTTCATTTAATTTCCCGTCAGCCGAGAAGCTTCCGCGTTTAAGGGGGTAAGCGTCGCTTGCTCCGAAAGCTTTCGAAGCAATTAATCACTGCTGAAAGTCCGCGTTTCCTTTTTGGCTGGTTTTCTTCTTGGTCGTGTCGCGTACGCCGCGAGGAACACTCGGGCAACGGGTCTCTGCGGGGCCGACGACCAACGCGACGCAAAAGGCAGATACACGTCAAACGCGCATCGCACGAGAAATTGCAATTCGCGGCAATTAACTTCGTCCACCTAGTGGAACGACAACCTATCCAATCTCGCGCGCGGTGACATTTTCTGAATCGAGGTTCGACGTTTCGCGTGTAACGAGATGCCGTGGTGGAACAACTGCATTCCCGACTCAATGGAAATATCTTTGCCGTTCGAAGCAATTGCCCTATGGGCTTCGTTTACATGGCGCATCCTCCTGTATCATCGACCGTTATCAAATCCGACTCGATACGCAAACCGTTGCGAGACTCATTAATAATGCATTTAATTGTAATATCCTTTCGTACCAAGTTCATTTGCATGTCGCTAAATATGTACATTATTTCATGAATTAGTAAAGGTCACTGTTCGAGACATTTTTTGTTCGAACAGTGACGCTGATGATGAACTTTATTGAAATCAGTTCGCGAAGACGCAGTACAGGCTCGCATGAAGATGTGATTAAAAGCAATTTTTAGTATCAAATGAAATGTTTAAAACATTTTGCTTCGCGTCGTGTAGCAAACTAATTGTTCCAACTTCTCAAAAAATCCAAGTGGCTCAGTACATGTTTAAAAAAGGTATTCTGTATTCACTCCTTGCTCTATGGTATCGAGGCAAACTCGTAATTTTACTCAATTAACTGTGTATGTTATGTGCAAGTTCTATTTCTCTGTTATCTACGTGTTTTTGTTCTGGGAAAGTACTAAAAGTAATAATTTTTTAATAACTTTAGATGTAAATTAAATCGTAGTGGAATGGGTTAAGGAATGTACGAATATTCATGCGAGTCACTGTCTGTATACAGGGTGTTTCTGAAATCATACAAGCCGTCGAATGGTGATTCTACATGCAGAAACAAGTCGAAAAAAGGAATGAAATTTTTTTGTTTAACACCTTCTTGTTGAGTAAATTGAGTTTCAAATTCAGCGAGTACGCGTCCTGTTAGGTAGAAATCGGCTGACGCGTCTGACCATGATCTACCGATTCTACTTCCTCCAGGTACTGGAGCACGCGAATCCGACGGATCTTGAAACTCATTTTTCTCCTACTCCTTTTTTTATTCAACAAAGCCTACGGTTCAACTTGTTAACACAAGCTCGGCAAAGGAGTTGTAAAATCAATATTTACCTTAATACTTTTCGGAATCCTGGCAAATAGAAATTTCTCGAAATTGTTTACACGTCGAGTAGTACATAAACCCCTCCGATTGTAAGTTCTTGAAGAAAACTCAAGAATTTCACATAATTCACACTATACCAAAAGGATTCTTAAAAATCATCTTCTAAATTACAATCCCAAATGAAACTATTAGATGACGTTACCGGGGTTGATTTGTTAGTTCACAATGTAAATGGTTGATGTCGATCCATTAGAAAAGTCTTCAACTATAGACCATAGACCCTTAAAAATTATAAAATATTCGCCGCTAGGCAATACGGTAAAAAAGTTAATTTTGATGGCTGTGCAGAGATCTTCTTTATCGACTAAAAAATTGTACTGTTCGTTCGTAATTTTTCATCGTTCGAAAGATTCGACCAGCAAGCGTGTTGGAAGGGATGAAAGCCACCCCCGTCGCGATTCTCCCGCGCGAATTCAAACGGAGGTTGTCGTGGCGTCCGTCGGGGGTCGCGTGTCGTTCCGGGGGGCGCGAAGTTGAGCAATCGATTGCGATATATCGCAACAGCCCTGGCGGCGAGGGGTTGCGCGCGTGCGCCTGGCCGGCCGCGCGGCGATTGGCCGGCGATGATGTCATGCAGTCACCCCTAAGTCTCTGATATCATCTGCGGGCTTTTCTGCAGTCCACACCGATCACTCGAGCGGCGTAGCCGCGTCTTCGGAGATTTTACACCTGTGCCCATCCGAGATCGTCCAGACTGCGTGGGGTCGTGTTGGCCGGCGCCAGCCAGCCTTCGTCCTAGCAGAGACAGCCTCCGTCTTCCGGTCCCGTCCTCCCCCGCGGAAAGGTGAGTCCATTGCTGAAGATCAACCGCTGTGTTCCTGCACCGGAGGCAGACGGAGACAGAGCGACGGGGAGAAAGCGAGAGCGAGAGCGAGAGTGAGAGAGCGAGCGAGCGAGAGTGAGAGCCTAACGACCCCGCGACGTTTCGCCACCCCACGTACACACGCGTCCTGCTGCGTCAGTCTGCGAGTGTAAACATACGTTACGCGTCCGCCTCTTTCTGACCAACTGTCACCGTCCATCGACCTCGAAATCGCCGAATTTTTTCCTTTTTGAACGGTACACTTCTCCGTGCCAGAATTTCGACACGATTCGGTCGGAGGTTCTCAGACCTGCAGAACTCCTCACCCTGTCAGTGACTCCGGCAAGAGTAATCGCATTTGTGTGACATGTTTTGGTTGTCAAGTGTCCCAACAGGGATTTCAAGGCTCCAGAAGAGATTCTGGAAGGATACGGGAGCGCTGCGATCCTCATCGGCGGAAGTCTCGCGTTGATCTAGCAACGAGGTCTTCAAGAACACCACGTGGCCATGGCTTGCCGTGTGTCTGTTTGTTCGTGTCGATTCGTGACCCCCGGTACCTTCCAGACTGATAGGGGATGATGCGATTTCGCTCGTTTCGATGGCATTGCCGGAGTTTCTGTGGTTTGCCGGCACTGGTTGGAATTTCCGGGTTCTTGATTGATGTGAATGATTGGACCGGTTTGCGGGAACCGGGAGATATTCTTTTTCTGGTGATCCGTAGACCTTTGTCGAAGTATTTCGGTTGGAATTGCAGTCGAGCCGTGAATTTATTTCAGTGGTGATGCAAACATGAAGTTTTCGTGTGGTCAGATTCGTCTTATGGTCGAGACTTCTTAGGTCAGTCTGGGTTAATTTTGATAGTTGCTGCGCTTGAAAATTGACATGTTTTCCGGTTCTTTCGTCTGCTTCCTCTGTGAACAATCTTTGGAATTTCTTGTTGAAAGATTGACAGGAAGTCGCGAAGTTGTAGTCGATGGAGAATTCTATGAAATTTATTTACCTTCGTATTTGTTCTGAAAATCGTTTCGTTGCGAATTATTTGAGAGGTTTAGTGTAGGCTGTTTTATCGGCGATGCCGACGAGACCTGATTTCCATTGCGAGCACGTGGTCTTCGCTCAAATCGATCGAATGATTCAACTTTCGATTTCATCGAGTGCAATATTCAGTTTTCAAGTTGCACTGGTTCTAGATAGGTGCAGATATTATGTTTAATTAATTAGGGAAACCATGGACAAAGCTGCATACAGTGCAACTATAATTTTACAATATCATAAGAATAACATTCAATATTTTTTAACGTTCTTTACGCTTATTCGGAATCTATGAAACAGTTTTTGAATAAGTATACGACTGTTCACTGTCAATGGTTTTCAGTCATAGATTGTTCTTGTAGGATCATTTACTGACACAAACTGTACAATTAACAATATCTCCTATATTACCTAATAACGAAAATAAATATTATTTACACCATGTACCTACTCTCCCAAATTATTATTTGTATATTGTACTTTGCAAGTTATGTTTGTATAGGTTATTGAATTTACTTGTAACTTTTTATTCATTTGTTTTACAGAATATATATTTTTCAGACTATGTTTCTATATATCATTGTACTTTATTTTTCCTTTTCCACATCAATGTAGAACAAAGGCACTATCTGATTAAAAAAGAAATACAGTCAAACCTATTTTTGTACGGTAGATAGGGACCGCATAAAAGAAACCGCACAACAAAAATATTCAGGATCTTCCTAAATAGCTTTAACAAATAATTGTTTACAACATATTAAAGAAAATGGAGAAATTTTCATGCACATAATTCAATACTACTCGTCGTAGACCAAAACGCGCATCTTGTGTTGAACTGGTTCAAAATCGCATTCGTCACTTGAAGATATTAGAATTGATTTATTTTCTGTTACCATGAAGTCACTGATAAGTTTTTGCTTATCTAGCCAGATATACACGATCGAAGCTCTTTTTGGAATTTCAAACTCCTTTCGGAATAGTTATCTATTTTAAGAAAATGCTTTTCCATTACAAGACTGTTTTAATGCCAACACCATTGGCATTCATATACCGCATAAAAGAAAATCGCATAGAAAAGGACCGCAGAAAAACAGGCTTGACTGTATAAAAATCACATCAAAAACAAAACCTGTTCCCACTCGAATTTTCATTTAGACATATTTGTTTCTTCAAACTGGAGAATTTTCAATATTTTCGTATCTTCCATTTCCCAGATTGCGTGCAATTCGATATGTTTTACGCTTTGTACGTTTGTAGAACTTGCGACAGAAGTGTTTGTCACGTGAGCGTTTAAATTGCGGCGGATTCGAATTTTGCGACGGAGAAATCCGGTTCGCACGGATTTGGAGAGTCGTCGTTTCTATTTACCACAATTTCCTCTCATTAACGCGGCCTAAAATCTCACGAGGACACTCCTGTCTCTCGTTAACGACGCACCGGGCCCTCCTGCTCTCCCCCCTCGGCTCCCTTATCGCCTGTTAAAAATCGAAACGTGCGTGAACCCGTGACAGACCGAGACCGTCGAGTGCCGCGGATTCGTCGTTTGCGAGCGACGCAACAATCGTCGCGAAAACTCGACAACAGCTTGTAAAGTATGTAGGACAACGATCGGGGCACGGGACCGACTTTGTCTGTATCGACAACCGCTGCTGGACACCGAGTCAATATTGCCTTTCCGGCAAACTTCGAGACCGGTCTGTTGAAACTTCCGAAATTCTGCTGATAACGTCCTAATAAATCTTCTCGTGCGGACTCAAGAGACAATTTTATTGGAACTGAACTCTCTAAACGCGAATTAGTCTCTTTGGACAAATTTTCTCACATTTTATACACATTTTTCCACATCCTTACAACTTCTTCGTTCCCAAAAGGAAATGAAAATGCGTGTTCGTTGTGTGTCTACATAAATCCTTAAATATTGCGGACTCAAGAGACAATTTTATTGAAACTGAACTCTCTAAACGCGATTTGTCTCTTTGGACAAATTTTCTCACATTTTATACACATTTTTCCACATCCTTACAACTTCTTCGTTCCCAAAAGGAAATGAAAATGCGTGTTCGTTGTATGTCTACATAAATCCTTAAATATTGCGGACTCAAGAGACAATTTTATTGAAACTGAACTCTCTAAACGCGAATTAGTATCTATGGACAAATTGTCTCACATTTTATACGCATTTTTCCACATCCGTACAACTTCTTTGTTCTTAATCCTTTCTTAAAAGGAAAAGAAAATGCGTATTCGTTGTATGTCTACATAAATCCTTAAATATTGCGGACTCAAGAGACAATTTTATTGAAACTGAACTCTCTAAACGCGATTTGTCTCTTTGGACAAATTTTCTCACATTTTATACGCATTTTTCCACATCCGTACAACTTCTTTGTTCTTAATCCTTTCTTAAAAGGAAAAGAAAATGCGTATTCGTTGTATGTCTACATAAATCCTTAAATATTGCGGACTCAAGAGACAATTTTATTGAAACTGAACTCTCTAAACGCGAATTAGTATCTATGGACAAATTTTCTCACATTTTATACGCATTTTTCCAAATCCATACAACTTCTTCGTTCTTAATCCTTTCTTAAAAGGAAAAGACTAAATATTGATAACGAGACTGCGGATTTAAGCGTTTATAGCACGAATGAATAAGTGGGATTTGAAAGTGTGGAAAGATGAAAAGAATTTAAGGGTGTGTTATTTCTTAATTATTACTAATCAGAATGATTAAACAACGAAATAAATTTTGCTCCCCTATTTTACAATCAATACTCAGCCTATTGACAACGAAGGAATAGAATTTTGTTTCGACTTAGAAGAAAGGAATAATATCCATACTTCTAAATTATATTTGAATATTCGTCACAATTTATTTGATAATTCTGACTCCACGTTTTATGGAAAGGTTTTCATTTATGTGTTTTTGTATTGTTTGACCATTCAATCAATTTGTCGCGAACGAACAAAGGTAAAATAAAAGAAGGAAGGAAATTTAATTGCACCAACTGGAATCGGAGGGGAAGCATCATTTTTCGAGTGATAATTGAAACGAGAATTTTGTGAAACACTAGATGGTTAAATTACTTTTTAAATTGAACATTGTACCTTTTACCATTTACATTCCTATAAAAATTGATGTTCTTATGGAAAACCGGCTTCCGCAGAAACGAGAAAATTGTCGATTTTTGGAAACCGCGAAAGGGACGTTCTCCCTTAAAGCGGTATTTTCAACTGCATTACGCACTGTGTCTTAATAGAGGTATAGCCGAGGCGTTCATGCTTGTTTCCATGTACTCCGCTCGACGCCGCATACATATGTGTTTCGAATCGCACGAGCGGGACGATTGTACGTCGCATAACTATCTGTATTCAGGATCACCTCGGCGTGTAGGCAAAGTTTGGCCCCTGAGGATTGATAGCGGTGTTTATTGAAATTGTCTATTCTCTCGTAACTGATGCATTATAGCAATACAATTCCTCGTAATTACAAAAAATTTAAAAATGCAAGGTTACAATAAGGGTGCAATTAGGGATCAGAGGGGGTGCATGTTGTAGCAATTGAAACGAATTCTTGCGGCATTTGAGAAAATTCTTTTAATACCGTAATTAGTTGTAAAAATCGAGTTTCGTTAAGATCTGTAGGTGGTAACAGATTTAAAAAAGGAACTACTGCCATGATTTCTATCTTTATGGCGTGGAGCTTTATTAGTGGTTTACAGTCGATTAACCAATTGGTTATCAAGTGTACAAATTGTCATTTGCAACTACAGTGGGTCATTAAAACCACTTGCACGACGATTTTACATGAAACGATCAATTTTGAAATTTAAATCTAGCTACACTGATGTCTTTCATTAACATTCTTCACCACACGGTTGAAGAGTATGTTTTCCGTACTGTGGCTCCAATAGTTCGTGCGTCTGGATCACATTCCTCGCGTTGCTTTGCATTTTTTAATATCTGGAATGTTCACGGTCACCGCGAATGATCTTGATAAATCAGGATAAATATGGTTTCGTTTCTCTGAACGGTCTCGCGGGCTGCTATCGCGGACATTGTCTCGAGTCGCGAACGCGGAATGACCATTTCTGCCGTTTCGTTTCTTCCGAGGATTAAGGAGCCTCGCGCAGCACGCAAATTGGATTGCGTGCCATTCCTTTTTACGAGATCACCGATGCTCCTAACGGTGCGCGTTGCTTCCGCCGATTGCGGAATATTATAAATAATTCGCGATCGAGCGGCGCGTGCGCGGGAACGGTCCGCGGAATTATTCACCGAGTAATGTTGACAGGCCGTTCTCGACACCTTGAACGCCCAAGCTTCAAGGTAATTCTCCGACAGCTGACAAAGTATCGTTACGCTGGAAATTCGAAGGGATCTATATCAAAGCGTTTACGTCATTTCGCGTAATAGCGTCTCCGAGCGCGACTGCGCGTTTACGGTTGTTTTTTCTTTATGGTTTGTTTATTACGTTTGATGGTGGTTTGCCGGGGTGCAATACTTATTTTACTGCGGCTGCAGATGGCGTCTACGAAAAATTGAGCTCTCAATAAAACCGAATCTATAAATTGTGAACGTGAATCGAATACCAGCGCTGATCTTAAAATCTATTTATTTTATAAAATACTGGAAACCTAGAATATTTCAGTTTCAGTAAATCAATTATTTTCATACTTCTCTTTCGAGAAAAACTTTTCAGTGTTATTTTGTAACTACATTTCATTCGAAGCTATTGAGTGTATACTCGGTGTCCAGAATAACTTTGACGCGAAATTAACTGTGACGGGAACATCAGTACGTCCCGTTGAAAACGGACTTCAAAGAACCGTGTCTTATTCTCATAAAATATCGGTGCCCTTTAATCTTTAGATTTCCAATAATTAACAAATGGCACGGGAATGGTCGTCACGAATAATGGACACTTTTCGTCCCGACGTTGAAACCGCTGGCGCGGAACGCTGCCAAAATGAACGCGAATGAAAGCTCTTTGGTCCGTTGGGACCCGGAATGAAAGTTGCCACAATTATCCCGTATCAATCAAAAGGAAGTTCGAGCGAGCCAGTCAATTTGTCAATTAAATAATTGCTGGACATAATTTTAAGTAAAACCGTGGCGATCCTTTAATTTTGCACGTCATTGGAACGATCGTGACCGGTTGGTTTGGACGGACGCAGAAATTTATTACACGGAGCAGCAACAAGTGCGAACAAAAAAGTTCCAAGTCGAGGATCTGTTTGAAGAGGCTTTAATTTGGTTTCGAAGGCGGGAGAATTTAAATGTTTCACCGTTCCGCGTAAACAATGTCGATCGGCGCGGGCTAACCGACGTAAAATGAATAGCCAAACACGGAGGTTGCATCGGTATACCCGTGAATAATGTATGCAGGGCTCGTGAACGTTGTGTTTTGGCGGTGGGACAGCGGAACTCGTCGTGGGAATACATAGGTTCACCGGCCGTCGCTTAGACCTGGGACATGTTTATGGCATTGCGCGTGGCTTTGGGGTGGAAAGTGTTGCAAGAAAAACGCAGGGGAAAATATATACAGAGAGAGAGATAGAGAGAGGGCGTCGCAAGAATATACCCGCTGAGAGGATCAAGTCCGGTCAGAATGGCTCCCCTGTGTTTCGGAAGCACCGGTTCGAACCGCTTTTGCCACCGGCGACTTACGACGCAAGAAACGCTGTATACAAGGCGCCCCGCAAGCCTGATATCGAAAGACACCGGGTGAAAATATGGAATACTATTTTTCATACCGGCCACTTGCCGCGGAAGTCGAACTGCGCGTTTTATGCGTCTGCGGGAAAAATGATTAAATAGAATTCGAAACGAATTCAAAGAGGTGGCGATGTACTATTTTCAATAAATTTAAACAATTGCAGGAGGAAAACAAGCATATAAAAAATAAGGTTTGTCTTCCAATTATTAACCACAAAGAAATTCTAATCACCGTAGTCGTTGAAAAAGTATCGTACTGTGTACTGTGCATCTGGTTTCACGACAAAGATGATAACTGAGATGTCTGGCTAAAACTGGTTGATTCTACTTACAGTACTGCTGGAAAAATGATTCATTCCGCCACGATGATTCAAGTTGATCGAGACTCGAAGAATAATTTTGAAATGTAGGTCTTGTTCGAGAGAGTCCGTCCAATAATTTTACGGAAAATTTAACCCTTTGCACTCGAAGCTGTTTTAACTCCAAAACGAAACATTTCTGCCGACATGGAGTATTTCCCTTCTATATATTATATTTTCTTTTCATGTTATATATATATATACGAAAATGGTGCTATTTACTCGTAGAATACTGAAACGTTTAGTAATTTATTAAATACAAACAAGTTTAATAATGTAAGAAATATTTTTTGAATAATGATACAGCAATTTTTAGCGACGGCTTACAGTCGCCATTCGAGTGCTAAGGGTTAATAATCTTTATCCTGAAGATTGTCCCGTAGCAAGCGCATGCAAATAACCAATGGTCTGCGATCGTGTTTACACAAACGGCCACGGTAGGATACTCGTGTTCAACGTAGCTGGTACAAGAGCAATTCTCTGACCGGTTATTATGTTTCGCAACAGGAAATTCCTTGGGTAGCGAGGTTGAAGTATTAGAATGCGCGGCGGCGTCGGCGGCAGTGGCTATATGAAAAAAAAAGTTATGTACAAAATATCAGAAGAATATTTTCGACGAGAGGCTCGCCCTCAAGTGTAGTGGGCCCTTTGCATTTCAAGAATACCAGTTTCGGTATTCTACCGTCTCTCCCTCGAACCTTTGCGCGGTTTCCCTTTGCGTCGTATCCACTCTCCACACCCCCTCCTCTCCCCTCCTCTCCCCTCCTCTCCCCACCGACGTCTCGGCCTTTTTCTCTTTAATTTCGTTTGCCGTCAAACTTTTGAGCGGGGGCGAGCTTTTGAAACTTCCCGATAGGAGAACGTAAATACATTGTTCAAAGACTGTGGCCGTTCGCGGCGCGCCAGCCACGGCGAATTAAAAGATTACTGGCTTGTTTTAACTGCGTTCCCGGCTCATTTGTGTATCGGGCAAGAGGTGCGTTCGTTATTATCGAAACACGGCGTTGAAACACTACACGCATCACGAATGACATGAAAAACCACTACCGCCAAACATATTTACACATACAACTTCTGAACTAGTGATCTCCTAGGATCGAAACATGGATTTTCGGCATTTCCTCGCCAAAATCTACAGGACCACGCAAAAAAGTTAAATATTTTTGGTTTCCTAAGATGTGAAGTTAAGCCATAATTTTTTTACTGCTCTAAGCTCCAAAAAATTCTGTACAATTTTGAAATACGTATCGACTTTCCTATTTTAATACACAGGGCCTGTCCCTATTTTTTTATATAGTCTTGAATAAATATTCAAGAGTGAGATTTTGCTTGGGACACAAGCGACCCTGGTCGCCCACGGATAGTTCAGTGTAGAGTTTTATCAAATGTTGATTGGAAACCCGAGTTTGATTCGGCTGTCGAAGGGTTGGAGATCGTTAAAAAAAAATCAAAAGCGTTGGAAAAACCGGCAGACTCGTCGCTCGCGTAATTTATCGGTCGTCGTGGCTATCTGCGAGGACCGAGGGAAATAATTACGCCATTAGGGGACGGGTGAACGCGTAGGAGGAAGAAACACCGGCTGTTCCGTGTAGGGGGCGGGAGCGAGTTGCGTATTAAGCTTTATTCGTCGATCGTGGACTCGAAGGGCGGAAACGTGGGGTTGGACGGTGGTAGGGAAGGGGGGAGGGTGGTTGTTGGGGGAAAAAAGCGCGAGAAGAAGTCGGGACGCGTCGAACAATCAGCAACGCAAACAACGAGGCGCCGCGAGTACGTTTCTGTTCGTCGATCGGTTATCAGCGTGATCGTCTCTCTCGGCTCCCCGCGGAGTTTCACCCCCTTTCATCCCCCTATCACCCCCTGGCCCGCACTGCGGATTGCTCCGCGGAAACTTCGAAGATTCGTCAAACCTCACCACTACGGACAGAAACGCCACGGAAGAAGTTCGAGTTGGAAACGTTCCAGCTTCCCGCTGGATCCCGTTGCTTTGCCCCGGTCTCTCTCTCTCTCTCTCTCTCTTTCTTTCGATACACAGGGCTAGTCCGGAAGGAGCACCATTTCCCTCGAACCGATAGAAATGTGATCGATGAGCTGCTGAGACCCGCGTTTTGATAAGATTCAGCCCCGTTGCATCGTCGTTCCCGCGATCCCGCCGGATATGGACGCTCGGGAGCGGAAACTTCACCGGATTCCGACGCGGATCTGATCAACTAATTGGCCGGATGAACGATCGAGATCGCGTCCGCCCTCGGTAATGATACTCCCGATGGCATTGCTCTAAAAAAACGCGAGCCGAGATAGAGCGCACAGTGAAACCGCTAAGAAGTGGCCAAAATTCGAAATTTTGCGGTAGTTCACTGAAAGTTACTAATTGACACGGAAAGGACCCCTCGAGGTGGTCGTCTTCAATCTTAACCCTTTCCACTCGAAGCTATTTTAACTCCGAAACGAAACATTTCTTCCGACATTTGAATATTTCCCTTCTATATATTTTCTCTTTCATGTTATACGTACGAAAACGGTGCAATTTACTCGTACGATACTGAAATGTTTAGTAATTTATTAAATACAAGCAAATTTAATAATGCGAAAAATATTTTGAATAGTGATACAGCAATTTTAATGGTGCCTTACAGTCGCCATTCGAGTGCTAAGGGTTAATATATTTTTGCACGGTGGTGGTACACATGTTTCCAATGATAATTTTAAATCTCCCTGAACAACCACTAACGAAATTTAGTTTCTTCCGGGACAACAGTTTCGGAGTCATTGGTGATAGCGGTGGCGATAAGCTCGAGCGATCGTCAAAATGTACAATTTTATTCCGATATAAGATTTTATCCGAAATACGGCGGAAGCCGGTCCCGAGTCATGGTCTTATATCGAAAGAAAACTATAGCGAAATATCAATGCGGGTCAGAAACGACCCGAGGGTTAACAGCCTATTCATGAACTAAATCGCTTTTAATTGTTAGTTCTAGCGTTTAAAATGTTAAATTCAAACACCATTGGAACTTCATAGAATAAATACAATAAGGCAACAGTTTCTTAGACATTGTGTTCATGAATTGTACGATTGGTCGTTATCCCATTAAATTGCAGTCTGTATAAACTGTACGGCCTATAGTCATTTCAATTAACGCGAGAAGCAACAGTTATTGCGAGCAATCCATAACGCAGCGTCGAAAAATTTGACGCGATCAGAGCAAGTAATTTGTCATCGTGTTGCACCTGTTGTACACGAGGCCGCGTCCGACCGATTTAATGTATTATCGATAAATGCTGATACAATGATTTATATTCAAATTGGAATTAAAGATTCATAAGGGGAATTGATTATGTATTTCGTGGGCGAACATTCGCATGCAAATCAGTGAAAAATTGCACGATCCGGTAATCGGGCGAACTTGCGGCAGTTTCTACAGTAGTCACGGCCCGGGTGTAGTCGGACGTCTCAACTTTGCAGATTCCCTTCTGCGCTATTAACTTCTTCCTTTAATGGGACACATTTGGTATGCATGGAGTAGAATAAGCAGTAACTTTACACTCGTTTCCCTCCGTTAATTGCTCTCGATTAATGAAACTTATTTGCCGACTTACCTAACGAAGTAAGGAAGGAAAGGGAAACCAATAGTTTCTGCGTTTTTCACTATATTTCCTGCTATGTACGAGTTATAAATTTTTCATCGTTTAAAATCGTTCTGCTCAATACTTTTGCAAAATTTAGAATTCCTCTGTGAAAAATACTCAACGTTTTTGCTGCTTTGGGATATAGAAATACTGTTAATAAACTTTTTAATGACTCTACCGTATCTAAAGGACACTGAATAATTTTCTTTTCGGCAATATTCATTAATTGTCATCAATTGTCAGATTTCGAATGAAATTGTTAATCGAGAAATTGATTCAGAAGTTCTCGATTTTGAAAGGACTATTAAGGAATTACCAGTAGGTAAATTGTTAGAATTGGTAAATTTGGTAGGAAGGTAGTTTGTAGTCCAATTCGTTCGATTCCGGTGTTGCAGATAAGAATATTGATTTCCACAAGGGCGAGAATGAGTCACAGCTCCGAGTCCCGAGTCTCCGGAATGCAGTTGCATAAAATATATACGGGGGTGTTAGATCGAACTCTTACAGGGGTTGTTCCTGATCCAGATTGATGTCCCGCTAGGACATCCTCAACGTACCATGTAATTTGGTCCTTTTTCATTTCGAAACGGCTGGAATCGATCGTTCAACGATCCTGCATCTGTTCCGCGTCGGCCATTTATTTTCCATTCTGATTTCCATTCATCTTTCACGCGCCTATAACACTTGACCACGATCCGTTCTGCTGTGTACACACTCCTTCCATCGCTCGTCCTTTTGAGAATGATCGCGTGACGAAACATATATGTATAATGCAATCGTATAACAAAATACCTAAACAAATTTTTTGGACAAATCCTTCTTACAAATTTGTGTGCTTACTCACGTTATGATACTCTTCTTTTTACAAATATTAACTTATGGAAGTGGACAGTAAATCAATATTTCATCCAATTACGAGTTATATCGTCTCATATGCAATATATTATATAATAATGGTTACACAACTGTTGTAGGTATTCTGCCGCATAACAGGATATAAATACACCAGTCGCTGTAGGCTGCGGATTTTTATGCATTTATGGCTTACAAAATTGTTTTGGGGTATAAGATTATTTCCATGAATAAAGTATAAAACGGTTTAATCGAAAGGTAATTTGTCATCTCGTGCAAACGCCACAAGGGAGATCGAATTTCTCCGAGTCTTTCCGCCATCGTAAGAAACGAAACTAAATAAAAGTTTAAGCGTTTCTCGCTCCCCGTATTTTTCCATGCAAATCGCGGTAATAATGTTGCTACGAATTTTCTTAATCTCGTCTTCATTCATCGTCGACCGGTTAATATTAACGACAGCGTCGCGGGAGTATGAATATTCACAGCTGAAGGGCCTGGTCTTCCTCTCCCTCGTCGTAATCAAGTTTTCGGCCGTTTCTTTCCTCCGTAATTAGCAATGAACGCGACCCGTGACGTCTTCGCGAGGCACAATATTTTAAAACAGGCAGTTTGATCAGAAGAAATATTCATCATACTCGGTTTTCTTAACTTAATAAATCTCCATGAGTTTTCTAATTGTCCTGTCATTTGTTTATGAAAATTGTGTGCATAGATTCACAGAAGTCAACAATTTCTAACAGAAATTAGAAACTCGAACGAACACGGTTAATAGCACGATTTTTAGTATTTTGTATTTTAAATAAAAATCATAGGCAATTTCATGGTATACGCTGATTTTTGGTAGAATAGCATGAAATTATTTTAAAAAATCTCGTTAGCAACAATTTTGTATTCCGTTCGAAGAAATGTCGACTGTTGGACACAATGGTATATATTTTTGGTAAAATTTCAACTTGGTGCCATAACAGTGAAAATATATTTTAGCCCACGCATCTCCTATCTCTTGGAACACCGCGCAACCGGCCGACTCTATTTTCTCCGTGAAATTGTAATTTTAACCTCCCCTCTCGCCGTCATCTTTCGTCCTTTCTTCAGCAACCAGGACGGCAACGTTCTCACAATTACTTTCTCCCATTCTCCGCGGGGTTTTGTCTTCTTCCTTCTCGTTTTGTTTGGTTCCATAATAATTACATTTTTTTCCGGTGCTCTTTGCTGTTGTACCTTCTCGCTCGCACCCGCTCGCAGTATTATCTCGCATAACGCGCCCCTCTTATCAGGAACAGCGGTACTCCTTGGGTTTGGAGACGCGAGGATGTCGCTCGAGAAATATTAGGCGAGTGTTTTCGAGGCATTGTTGCTAGAACAAACGATTCTTTCCGGGCCGAATACATCGTGTGTTCGGGGAACTTGTCGATGCAAAGCGATCTTGAAATCGTGGCGAGACTCTTCAGCAAATAGAACTGCTCGAATTTCGTTTGACTCGACAGATATTTCTGTAAACGTTTATTTAACTGTTTAAAGGGTCGATCCAACAAAAATTCTTTCGAAAATTCGGAAAGATCCTGAAATACATGACTTTACCGAAAGAGATCGATCAATGACTGATTTGTGTGTCGAGGAGCAATAAGAAACAATAATATGAAATATAAATATTTGCAAGTTCTTTTAGACAATCGCTTTATCATTTCCATCTGTTAGCAACAAAATCTTTTTAATTTATCCAGGAGTCAGAACTTTCGAATTGCCCATTCGTTTCTTCCAATAATTCTCCATCAGCGAATTTAATTTTCTTTCTTGCTTTCGTACCTGTGTGTTCCATTAATATCGTTTCCCGACACTTCTCGCGTTACAAGCCCGAGTACGAGCGTGCGCTCGCCGAGAAACAGGAAACTCCGCTGTTAAACATTATCACCGCGAACACATCAGATTGCCCGTAGAATTGATGGCTTCGTCGGATTTTATCTCCGCGGTCTACGGTTCTGAAAAGTTCCAAGCCGTGCAAGCTTTCCCGCGAATTTTTATCAAGATACGCGAGAAGTTTTAATTAAGGTAATTTTACACCTTCAACTCCGCGTGTGCGACCATGTAGCACCTTTCCTGGCGCATTAATGCTTGCAAACTCGAACGCAGGAAGGCGCGGAAAGTGTTACTTGCTCGGCTAATTATCCAGCCCCGGTAATTGTCTGTTGATGGAACTTTTTCAGGCAATCATCGCAGAATCGAGTGCCCCGTTCTCTGATGCACTTCGCTGCAGAAATCGTCTTGCACGAATCGCTCCTCTCCGTCATTAATTCCCCGCCATACTCCCCCAATGTCAATATAATTTAATCGGGCATAGTTGAGTAGTACTATATGATATTGATTGTATATCGATTTTGAAGGTGCTGATTATTTTTTATAGAAAAATGGCAAATATGTAGAAATTATCTGATTGACCAGATTCCAGCAGAAATACGAGAAGTGCGAAGATTAATGGCCTGCTAAATTCAGCTTAACCCTGAAGTAACTAAATACTGAAATACTAAATTAAACTCTGAAATCTCAGAAGATATTCAACAATCGAAATACATTGGCTAATGACTAAATGCAGGAACAATGGACGCGATGCCATTAATATCTATTCCGACTGTCACGCTGCCAGCATGCGGGCTGCGGGGCTTTTAGTTTGCACTTGAATATTGATCTACGTAGCAAGCTAATCTAATAAAGAGCTCAAGTTTAAATAGAGTTTCCAAGATTCTGTAGAGTTAGAGGATATTTTGTATTATCGCAAATTTCGGTTAAGTGCCTATTTTATATCGAAAGACGAATTCTAGTCGCTAAATATTCAGAACAGAAAAATAAAATTTGATTTCGATGTAAAAATGCTGAGTAATGTATGCAGTTCTGAAAAGTTTGCACTTTTCGAAAATCGGTGGCCCAGAAAGAACAATTTTGAACATTTCGCGACTATGATCAGAATCAACACGGTCTTTCTCTCGAGACATGGAAAGTTCCGCGGGTGAATTAATAAATATTTGCTGGCAACAGTATTCACCAAACGCCGTTTGAATTTTCGTTGCGAGTCCGACTCGACGACGTTGCAAGCGGTTAATTTCGTCTAAGGAATTTCTAGACCGGCGACGTCAGAGTGAAAAGATGCGAGGTCTAACCGTTCTTCACGTCGCCGATTTTACGAAACGTCCTCGAAGTATCGTCAACGGAATAAATGTGTAGGCGGTAGAGGCAGCCGTGGCGCGGCGCAAGGGTTGCAAGGGTGAAAGGGCACCTCCGCGGAGAAGGTATAGCAAAAAGAACGCCGTTGGAAGGTGAGCCGAGCGGCACGCAGCTGCCTGCACTTATAAATCGCTTAATCGCTGTTTTTCACGGATCAAGAACTTTAGAAAAACTTCGCCGTTCCCTGTTCCGGTTACGTTCCTCGGTCTCTCTTTCCGGCGGCCACTTGGCAGAGGTCGCGTCGAGAATGCTTGATGCGGGCGAAAAGCGATCTACGTTTTCGGTGCCGTTTCCTGCCGATCCCCGAGACCTTGCCTTCTCTTCAAGCTCGCGAAACCGTGACACGTTTAACCTTGTCGGTGCCCAACGAGAACCATGCAAAAACGGGGAACAGGCTTACCTAGAAACCGGCTGGGAGTATTATTGGGGAAAGAAGTCGCTTTGAAAGAATGCGTGAAGGGCACGCCCCGAGTCACACGTACTTTCGGATCTAGCGAAATATTGGCCAAGCGGTCACACATACCGCGTAGCGTGTGACGTCAGAGCCTAAACATTGGGACCACGGAAGCATCGATGGTGGGGACCGGTGCCGCCACAGAGCCAAGACTCCGTAGATTCGCGGTAAGGTAGAGTGACCAGGTTACCGACAAAAATTGGCGAAAAATGGTACCCCAACTTTTCGTCCTTATATGAGAATATTTTCCATGCTTCCGTCACTGTCACGTGACGCGCCTCTGTCGTGCATGTGTCTGGTGGGGGCAGGCGTACCGAGCGAGAGGCCCCCCTTGACCCCTGTGCCCTTGCAGGTGACTTCTTTCCAGCTCCAAATAACACCTGTGTTTACAGATTGTATTCTACAACCATATTTACTCTCAACAACATTCGGGTCCGTTCTACTTGACCAACAGAGACTTCCTCAACAATGTTTACACTATGTCTCCAATATACACAACTTGCATACCTCTATAACTTTCAAAGTATGTGTTGTACGATAAAGTTTTGTACACAAAAGTGACCTGGTATGGAGGGGTACATTATGTACTGTATTTATTTTCTTTTATACGTGAAAGGGTTTTGAAGATTTGAAGGTCAACTTTGTATTTTTTAAATAGAATACTGTATCTTTTATACCAGAATATGGAAGAATGACGAATTCCGAGTAAAACAGTATTGACCTTCGTTAGCCTTGAATCTAATAATTAGCGAGCACTTTCACTATATTTCTTCAAAAATTTTCTTCGCGTAATATCAAGTTGGGGAAATCTGCGACAAGATTGAACGAAATAAATGAAAGTTGCGTGAATCGCGGAAAATTCGCGCGGCATTCGACGTGTCAAAGAACGGTGAGAAAGAGCTCGTCGGTGGATTATTCGTCTTTCGTATTCGGGCGAAAAATCCACGAGAGGCGGAGTTATGAAAGACTGGCTCGGAGGAAGGAGCTATCAGTTGCTGTACCGCTGGAGCATGAAAATTATTTTCTGAAGACCGTCGGAACGCAATTTAATGGGTCATCGAGCGCCAACCACGCGGCTCCCCCGCGTCTGTTTCGAGTATCGAGGGCGGGGAAGCATCAAAGTTTAAAAAGCGTGGAAAGCCAGCGGTAGGTATCGCGGATGAAAGTACTCGCGGGAACCATACCGTGTCTGGCCCGGTGGAATCGCCCGGAGCGACGGGAGCCTCTGGAATCCTCCAGATTTCCATCGATTCCGTACGGTTTCAGGGACGGCCGCCGCAGCGTTCCCCACGTTTCACGTCGGATGACGCTGCCGGCTGGCTGGATGGCCCTTTGGTTGCGCCGAGAGTAATGATCGCGCGATGACGGCTGTCAATATGTTACCTCGCGCCATCTGACGTTCGTATCCCTGCTCTCGCTCGCTCTCTGTTTGATTACGCTGCCGGGGCAGCCTGTTCAAACGAGAAGAACGTCGTTCTGCCCGCGGGGGAAAAAAAAAAACACTCCCACCTCGCGCGTACATAAGTATTCGTTTTCCATCGGTGCATGCAACGCCCCGCTCGAAATCCGGTCGTGTGGTTTTTCTCTTTGTGACGTCATACGAAAACTAAGGCGGAAAAAAATTCCCAGTGAAAGTTCCAGTCTTTAGCTTTAATTGACCCACTTTCCTAGTTCACGCTGAATGGCGGCTCTCGCCACCCGGCCACGCCGTGGCTAGCACGTTTTTCTGCTCTAAACTTTCCAGGGACATTTTCGACGAATCGCTGAACAAGTTTGCGGCTGGATGCGAAACACATGTCGTTCGCAGAACCGGCGTCGTTTGTGAATTAAGCATGTCGTCGCGAATTCGTGATCACAGGTCATAACTTTGGCAAAGTTAGCTTCAAAAGAGAACCCTCCGACGCGGGACTAGTTAAAATTCTATTTATTTTCAGAACGACTCTTACGAATAAGAACTTGAATATGAATGCGTTTAATTTGACCGGATCACTTAATTTTCAAATTTCTCACCATTTTTGCACTCTTATCCCTTAGGAGGTCCCTCAAAATGAACTTAGAAGACGCAACAAGTCTTTAGAGAGTTTATAGTAGTAGATTAACATATTTAATATTTAATTTGACTGAATTGCACGAGCACTAGGTGTAATATAAAGGAGAAGCGAACAAATAAGGATGCAATTTCGCTAAATTTTAAATACAATTCTTGACTTTATATATTTTCCAAGTCTTACTTTCGTATCATCCTGTACGCGGCTCGACTGATTCCTACAGGATACTGCTAGTCAGCGAGTAATCAGCGACAAGAATCATTCGTATCGTTCGCCGGTCTGCAGCAACGTTGTTCGTCAACTAATCAGCGACATCCTATCCTGGAAAGTTTTGACGTTCGCGTGCACCGGCGACGAGAGAACGCGGCGACAAAGGGGGATTAAAACAAACCAACAGATGTCGATATCAACTTCGATTATCCGTGTAGGCCGTTTCTACTCGGTCCTCTGTCTATTCCCGCGGGACAATAGTGATCCGATCGCTGTCTGTCAGAACGCCATTTGTAGGCGTTGGTGCGCACAGACGGGCTCGGTTTTTAATTACACGCTGCATTTGCATTAGCACGGCAGTCTTCGTGATTCGCGAGCGTCAGTGTTCACTGTCCGACCGTCAATCACAAACTGTTGCACCGGGGCGGCACGGCGTTTTGCTATATATCATAGTGATTTTTCCCGGTTGCAACGTGTTGGTCCGGTGCAATTTTGCGAATACGATCTCGTTGTCAACCTGCATCCCTGTTTCGATGGTCGAAAAGGAACAGGATTTTTGAGAATTTTTTTAAACAAAACGAATCAGTATGCCGACTTGAAACTTTGCGAATAAATGTAACAATCTTTAGAGAATGCAGACATATCTTTTATTTGGGGAAATAGCGTCATTTCCTGTGAAGAATTTTTTAAAAATTGTAAAAATGGGTATCTACCACTTTGACTGCCGACTATTTTAGTCCTGAAGAATTTTTACCCGTGTAAAAATTGATAGTGTCGCAAATAAATCGCCAAAATTATTGTCTGTCCCTCCGGCTGGTTTTGCGCTTTGCACAATGTTGCATTTCGCCTCCCCAGTCGATTTTTCAGATTAGCGCAATTATCATGATGCAGCGCGTCCTGTCCGGCCGTTATTCGACATACGCGGATTTTTGCAATCGTAACGGGGCCAGAGGGGGTGCGTGGGTGGTCGAACAATCAGATAGAAACAGTCAACACGTGCGTGCGAGCACCTGCGCCGCGTGTCGAGTGCACAGCGAGGAAAATGCGGGAAGATTAAAGCGATCACCGACATTGATTGCAATCGCGATTAATGCTCGTCCGTTTCCAGCGTCGCTTTTCCTTGTTTGCTCGCACCCCGCGTACTGTAACGTATCATCGGCAGCCGTGTTAGCAACACATTTCCTCTTCCAGCAGCGGCCGGCGAATATCTTCCAACGATGCGCGCAATTTTCTACGCTGCTCGTTCCTGCGCTTTCATTTCTTCCAATACAAGTTCGACAAGATTTTTCGATTAGCCAGACACTGTAGTTTCTCATTCAAAATTTTCGGAATACAGTACAGTAAAGTCTGGACCTAAGCCGAACGGAGCTACACGATCTTAGTCAGTTCGCCCATCCCCTCCACTGGGGGCATACCCCACGAAGGGACCAGAAGCTCCAGCTGCCTCGGTCACCGATCAGTGTAAACATGGAGTCGGCTATATCGGTGTGAACCACTACTAATCCAATGACAAAACTTCTTTATTTTTCATTAATTTTTTATGGGACTTTCACCAACTTATTCGTGGGATTTTTCTGATTAAAATGACACTAAGCACTATATAATTTGAACCGTATTTAGTGGTTTGATTGCCTCAAGAAAATAGTAGCCCTACACGGTGTATGTCACAGCACATTACTGTAAAGATAATATTGATTCATTTGAAATATTAGTAATTTCAAATAGTATAGCAAAATTTAATAATCTAAAAGGTCCAGCTGGAATGTTTAAACGTGCTACATTTGGAACTAGATTGCACATTACACTGTGAGGCAAAGCGAAATATCAATTTCAACGTAAAATTCAAATAATCACCCTGTCTGGTAAAAAACATGAAATGTTGGAACGAAGATACAATTGAAAGGTCGATCTCGCTCCCCTCGGCACTCGGACAAATTACAAAAACGCAATTACACGGACGTCGTTCATAAGATGTCACCTTGGTCGCGCCGCACCGGTGCGAATGATTTCACAACGAATTAACCTTTCATTGTAGAAATTGTAGACGAACGCACCCGGCGGCGAGCCGTTGCTCCTGTTTCCGTAATTAAGGCGCATTCACACGGGTTACACTGGGGTGACATTAATTTAATGACCCTTGATTGCTCAGCGTAGTAATTGACGCGCGGACACGCACGCTGGCCCTTTTTATCGTTTAGTATGCTTGTTCCGCACGGATGTATTGTGCTTGGCTGTCGTCCGCATGCACATCTAAATAATTCGCCCATTATCCGGTCGAGAGCGAGGCCAACCAATTCAAGATACGATTTGTTCTTGTAAAACACCTTGTAAATAATGCCTCCCCGTTTATTCGACCGTTTAATCGCTGACACGACGGGCCCGTTGCAATATTTGCCTCATTTGCATAGTTAATCGACTTCGAGAGATTGTTCCCTCCCTACGATCACGTACTGGGTGTCTCGTTTCAATCTAGCCGAAATTCGCGAAAACACCATTCTTGGAAATTTCATAAAATTGCAGGTCCCTTCTCAAGTTCAAGTCTCGTACGTGAACAATTATTTTGATTGTTATCAATAAAAATGATTAAATTCCATAAGGCACACTTAATTATTAGACTGCGAATTTTTATACAAAAACTTTCCGCAACAATTGCAAGAAACAGGAATCAAATAAAAATTTCTTTTTGTTCAATTATTTTCTATCCTTTCGGAAACGTATAAAATCCGCAATCTACGGAGGAATTAGTATCGTCTATTTATTTTCTAAAAATATTTCTCCCTGAGGGGGTTATGTCAAAGTGTTATCGCACCAAAGATGGTTCGATATTAACGAAAAAAAAAAAAGAAACGATTTCGATGAACTCTTTCTTTCGATGAATTGAGACTTCTCCAAAAAGTGTTGTTTACGTTGACTTGCTGGATGCAACGTTAATTGCCGAGCACACAGTGTTCCTAAGCGCCCAGCATAATCCTTCGCCTGGCAATCCGTTTTCCTCGGGGAACGCAGCAGTAATTGAAATTTGTAAACGGGCGGAGCGGAACTCTCGAGTTCTATTTCCGTCGCAAATGGAAGGGAAGCCCATTCGAAACGGAAATCGCCGCGATTCTGGGAGGAATCCCGAGTTTTTCCAAGTCGGAACATCCATCACGACGGCCGAGCACTTTCCGTAACAATCCGTTATCAATCTTGCTAATGTCGTACCGTTTCAGCCCCTTATTATCATAACGCGGGGCTCCGCGACGCCTCACAATGAATCGGCAACCTTGAACAACGCTCCGGTATTTGTTTCCCCGTCGATGAAGAAAAACGCACGGTTTTTCGCCTCTCGCAACAATTCACGCGCCGCCTTCAACACGATTCTTTGTGGCCGACCGCCATTGTGGCCGACGATCGATTCGACGAACGGCTTAGGTAATCGAATTCGTTTTGCGGAATGCACAAGCCTGTTCGCACCATTTCCTCTGCCTTCGTGTCTTCGAAAAATGCAATAATCTTCTTTTCTTGGTCTTACAGTTTTATGTAGCGGAAAATCTTTCGGTTACTTTATATTTCCTCATTGCAGACATAAAAGTGAGCTAAGCTTTGTTTCAGGAAACCGGAAATTTTTAACCTTTTTAAACGGAATCCTATAGATTTTGGCAAGAAAATTCCGAAAATCCTAGTTTTAATCCCAGGAGATCAGTAGTTCAAAAGTTATGCATGTGTAAAGATGTGCTATTTTCAGCGTTTTTGACAGGTAAGGGCGCCGCCATATTAAGAAGTTTGTCTACGCTTGCAGATCTACGTTATCGACATCACACTGTGCTTGTGCTGCCATCTAGTGGCTCCGCTCGGTTAGACGACACGCGAGTATACGTCAACATGGCGGCGCCCTACCCCATGAAAAACGCTTAAAATCGATGACCTTCACTTTCGAATCGGTGAATTCCTAACATTAAAACTTGGATTTTCTGGATTTTCTCGCTAAATTCTACAGGATTGCATAAAAAAAGTTTAAAATTTCTGGTTTCTCGAAGTAAAGTTTAACCTAGAAGGGAGATAGAGATTAGTCCATACCATAAATGCATGAAGACCCTCAGTCTACTATGTATTTTCTTAACATGGAGGGGCACGTTCAATTAATGTTCTTCTTTCAAGACTGAGTGTAGACAAACGTTGGTACATTATACAATAGAAATCACAGACGCTTTGTAGTTAAATGCTTTCAGAGGCCGAAGAAACCGGAATAGAAATAAATATTGAATTCACTGTGCTCGTGGACCAATCGAAATGCAAGAGGCGGTGTCCAGCCGACAATAGGGACGTAAAAAGCTGGAAGCTTTTAACGTAGTTTTAGAACAATTGAGGAGCCGCGGTCACGCGCGCAAGATTCATGGTAACCGAAGACATCTTAAATCCATTGTGCTCGAAGGCCAGCGAGTGGGATATATCTGCTCGATCTGGTTAGTCCATTATCCCTGGCCTGACGATCGTTTACGCTTCTCCTCGAGTCCACGGACCCCCGGCTTCAATTATGAACACTGGCCAATTGGAAAATAGCTCCTGGGATATGCCAGTCACTTCGCTTATGCATGACCAGCCTGCCCCCCACCCCATACCCCATCTAGCTCATTGAGGAAGAACGAAAGGAGGGTTCCCCGTTGGAATGACGGAGGAGCCCCCGTGTTTATGATGCTACTTAATTAGGGTGGGGACCCAGTTGCACGGCGCACGTCGATTTCTATTCAACCCTTACGCCATTTTCATTTGCATTCCGGCGTGGAGTAGCGCGCTAGACGGTAATATTCTGATCTCGATGGGAGGAGATCATTGGGTTGCGAATGTTGGCGCAAACTTGCATTCCGCTGGCCTGGTTTATTTTCGTTGGGCCCTTCAACGATTTTGTTATGCATGCCGAGGGACAATTTGTAGGGTGACAGTTAATGTTCCAATTACGATTTTACTGGATTCTTCCGAACTTGAATTTTATTCAGAACACAGTATTGAACACAAAATTTTGTATATAATCTACGTACTTACTCTTATTATTATTATTATTGCAACAAAGTTTAACACTAGGATTGCGTCAACCTAGTAAAAATGGAGGGTACTGTTTTTAATTTTTTATTGTTGAGGTTGTAAAGAAGCCTTCATGGGAAATTATTCAATATATTTGTTTCTTTAGACATATGCCATGGCTAGCGGATCTTTATGCGAAATAAAAATTGTTTGAACCAATTGCAAAACACAAGAGTCAAACAGAGATTTCTTTCTTCGTTTAATGATTGCAATGAGTCGAAAGTAACCCTTAGTTTTTTAAAATCTTGAAGCAAGTACAACAAATTTTCTTTTCTTCATAACCCAGTATCGAAGACAGCATTTTGTATATAATCTACGTATGTGCTCAAACTAGTAAAAATGGCGGGTACACTTTTTCATTTTTTATTGTTGCGGTTGTAAAGATGCCTTCATGGGAAATTATTCAATATATTTGTTTCTTTAGTCATATGCCATGGCTAGCGGATCTTTATGCGAAATAAAAATTGTTTGAACCAATTGCAAAACACAAGAGTCAAACAGAGATTTCTTTCTTCGTTTAATGATTGCAAGAGCTGAGACTAGTCCTTAATTTTTTAAAATCTTGAAATAAGGACCGAAAATTTTTCAAACACTTAACCCATAATAACCTGACCATATTCGATTTCGTGAATCGTTTAAGATTGTTGGGAACGTAAAGTGAAGTTTGCGGAGAGCTCAATTATTTTCGAATGGTAGAATTTATGAAGTTCCGGACCGGTTCGTGCTATTCGTTCGGAATATTGGGTGACTTATGAGTGGGGGTGGTGGACGGAAGTCAAGTGAACTTGAGAGGGTCGCCGGGGTAATCGTATGAATCTTCGTTCGCGTGACACCTCGCGACCGACAGTGGTCAATAACACCGAGGAGCCCGGCTTCGCCGTTCCGAGACGGAAATCGTTTGTCTCCTTCACCCTTCCCAAGTGTATTCCGAGGATTTAACGGAGCTTCTCGAAGTGTTTACTTGCGTTGAGCCTCGGTGAGCAAATTTGCTCGGGCGAGCTCTCTGATTATCCGTTCGAGGGGGTCGTGAAAAAGCTTGAGGTAAAGCACGATGCATATAAATTGGAGGTTAAGAGAAGGGCGGGGGTCCTCGGGATCGTAATTTCTGGTTACCTCGCTGTTTACGTTAGTGTTAATTGCCTCGCTGCTTGATTGTCCGCCGAATCGCTCCACCGGTTTAGCGTCGCGTTACGTAAAGAAACGCTTCGGGACGGATGTTACGTGTCGCTTTCGTTTCCGCGTTCTAATTGTTTCGTTGTTCACTTGTATCGGCCGACGAATTATTTTCCGACACCTTTTTTCATTAAAATCGATCGAGTCATTATTAATTGCTATACCTTTTTTAATGCTGAACCTACCACGGTCAAAATGACCGGTTTTATGTTTTACAATTATTGAAACTATGAAAATTCATTTATGGAGAATAGTGAAAGAAATTTCCTTGTCCAAGAATTTATAATATTCAAAATTACAAACAATCTCAATAATTTTAGGGTTGCCATTTTTATCAGGCAATATTTACCAGATACTGTTAATTAGGGGTGTGCGAGAACCCGAAATATCGGGAACCCAATGGAAAATTTCGAGATTCCCAAAAGAATCTGGTTTCCCGAAAATTTCGATTCCCTTTAAGGAATTCCGATTATTTCGAGAATCCCGACTTTTTCGGGAATCCGAAAAAATGTCGTGTTCCCGACCCGACCCGATATTTCGGGTTCTCGCACACCCCTACTGTTAATGCTTGGTAGTATTAGTGTTAACAAGTGAAAATTATTAGGTTGAGTCACACCGAAATTTACAATTAAATTATAAACCAATATTTCTTTGTGTCCATATAGAGGACATACGTTTTTTTAAAAAAATTATTAAAAATGGATATTCAGTTTACTGTTCACACTAAAATTAGATAAGGGTTGATCGTTCGCGCGTTTCCTTCTTGCGAGCAAGAACAAGAGGATATCGGTGGTTGAGGATCTCGAAATGTTACGCAAACGTCGCAATAAATTGTCGCATGAAAATCAAGCGGCAGTTTCGCGGAAATCTGCGGATGCGGCGACAGGATGGGGTATCTTCGTGGAAAATTTCATTATTCTCTGCTTGATGGAAAAAGTTTCCCGTCTCTACGCAGCCTCTCTCTCTCTCTCTCTCTCTCTCTCTCTCTCTCGATCGATACACAGATGGAACGCTGATAAACGCTCGGATGAATCGGTGCGTGCATTAATCGTCGGGAGCTGAAACTCGTTGCGAAGCGGAGAGAACTTCGCATTTGTAAAAACCAACGACGCGGTTGTCCTGCCCTGCAGCGAGTGCTCGCCCGATTAAATCTCATTAAGTTCCCTGCGAAATTATTATTCCACCGATTTCGACAAATATTTCCCTTCCGGAATCGCCGAGCCAAGAGCACCCTAAGCCTGCTACGTTATTGCGCTTTCACAGCCTGTACAGTTGTACCAAATGGGGCAGTGAACGATTCAGATCTTTTTTTTCTAACGATCATTGTTTTTTATCAAATTCGGAATTGGGTCGATTCAGTGGGGATAAGCTCGAGCGACCGTCAATATTTGTACAATTTTTATTTCGAAATAAGAAAATCTTCTTCTTCATCCGAAATACGACGAAAGCCGGTCCCGAGCCATCGCCTTGTATCGAAAGAAAACGAAATATCGGCTTGGGTCAGAAATGACTCCGGCACAGGTCTAGAACTCGCAGGAGTCCGAGGGTTAACAAGAGCTAATTTTTAGTTTACTTTTACAGTGAGAAACTTTTTAATCGACGAAGAAAATTATTTCCCAATTCTGATTTTCCGCAGTCTGGTGTCAGCCATATTAATGTCTTGTAAATTGTCTAGTAAACTGCTTATTGGTATTTATAATTTGATTAAAATAATTCATGGACTGTTAATGTCTTAACCAGGTACGACGACGTAATTCGTCAAAAACATCCTGAAATGTGATTTGGTCTAGAATATGCAAGATGTAAAAGCTTTATGTTATAGAAACAGTTACTCTATTAATTATTCAATTTGAGGTTCAGTCATTTCGTATATAAACAGGAAATTATGCGGATTTAAACTTACTGTTGGCTCATAATGTTAGGTGTTTGCAACTCTGACAAAATAGCAGCATATGCCGCAGCCCAATAGCGCTTTTTCACCAAGAGTTCGTTTAGCATCGCAGACACGAGGGGGCGAGAAAGTAGTGGAATACTTTCTCGCCTTTGAGCGAAAAGTTCCGATAGAAGCAGGGCAGGGAGAAACTTATTACAAATGTGTCGAAAGGTTATACGTGGGGAGCGACGTCGTCCAACCTTCTATCCTCAATTTTTATATGGAAATCGAGTATGTCCGTGGATCAAGGGCAAGACCGAAGCATGATGTATCTTGTTCTCAACGATCTGACGTAACCGGGATAGGATCTTCAGGGACGCCTATCGTTCGGTCGATGGCGTACAGGAATCGTTCGACTAGAAAATTTTAGCGACGCTTCTTCTCATTTTTATCGGTACTTTCATAACGAACACGGGAGAAGTGCTTAAATTTTTTATACTACCCGATGCGAAGTACACGCTTTACGTCCTTGCCGTATTCTCCCTATAAAGTTGTACTGTTCGCAAAAATGCTTTCTCAAAATGGGAAAACCTCTTGTACTTTAATGTCACGTTTTAAATTTTCTCTAAAAATGATTTCTCAGGCATTGCGCCTCACGGTAACGATCAATTAGATTTTTCATTCTGATGTTAGAACTCGTTGCAAGAGAGTCCAGAGCGGGATCGAGCGGTACCACGACGATAGCAAACCAAAAAATTGTTAAGGGAATTACAGTAAGCGGTTACCCGGTTATCCGCAAAGGGTTAAGCACCCGCAGCACCAGTTCCTCCATGCAAGCTCGCAAGAAGAACGTGACTCGAGTGGGAGGGGGGAGGGGGGGCTCGGTTCCCATCCGAGTATCATCCATTTGGCATTCACGAGTCCGAAAATAATTTCATCCCCGGATCCAGTTCCGGGGGAAGGAAGTTTTCAGGGCGTTTTACGACGTCGTTCTTGATGTCTCGTCCCCCCTCTCGGCTCGGGATACGGACTAATTAAAACAGCCAGAGGATGTACGGTGTGGGACAGGGAAGGGCACGTGGCTCCGCGATCCACGGCATCATGGCGGTCGGTTGACTCGCGAGAATTTCATTTTCCAGACGCCTTGGCCGCAAACGCGGGGGTGGAAATTATCGAAGCATGAGCGACGAGACGGTTTACACGGTTTAGACGCGAGCTGCGCGTCGCGTGCCCGACAACCAAGAGTCGTCCTCGAGACAACGTATAGCCGAAAGAGGGTGCAACCAGCCGTTCCTCTCTTGGCCCACCCACGGCCGCCCTCTTCTGGAAACGAGCGACGCGCCCGGACATGTGTATCGCCACATGGCACGTTCCCCGTTAACGATGCACCGGCAGGAACGGCGATCGGTATACGACGCAACGGGGATGGCAGATGTTGCCACGTTTGCGGTAAATGCTACCCGCTCGCGTGCACGCGTGCGCCCGCGCGCTCGCGAACCCGTGCGCGCAGTAATTAGTTCATAATTGAAACAGCCTGCAGCTCACCCCGGCGAGAAACCGATGCGAGAATTCCTATGCAATCGGCGCACGGCCGACGCGTGCACGAGGAATCCTGAGGTGTACGCAGGCGATCGCTATCTCGGATTGGCTGACGGTTTCCTTCCGCCTCTGGACTCGGTGCTCCTAAGAGGGGGCATAATTAGTTGCCTCGTAATTAAGGCGGAACAATATGTGCGCGATGGCGTGCGGAAATTATGGTAGCGAGGGGAGGTCCGCAGTTTGCCTACCGAATTTGTTGGATCGAAGGCTTAGGGTGTAGAACTTTTTATTTTCAGAAATTGTGGTCCGTACCGGTAGTAATTAATATCGCTTTAGTCTCAACGAGGGTAGTTCGCTAATTCCTTTTGATTATATTGTACAGTGGGTGGTGCGTTCATTCGCAATGTTCAAACCACGATGACTTGTGCGTCGGTGAACATGAAATATCTAAAAGCATCGGCAGTAGGTAAATATTTTTTAAAATTATTATTTTAATTCCTTGGTTTGGAGATCCGGAGCGGGGTCGCTGAGTCCGCTCGAAACTTATCAACTCTCAAATAAACATAACGAAGCAAACGTTATTTTCGTAAGGGTGGTCTAACCCCTTAGTCGGAATAACGAGGAATAGAACTTGTCTTGTGTGCTCGAATGACCCTGCAGCCGACGAATCCGACACCGAGCGAATTAATAAATGCCTTCGTTAGAAACAGCTTTTTTTTTGTCTCGGGGCGGGTTATTTTTCCATCGCAGAGGCAGGGATGTCTGTCGGATCGACACATGATACGAAGGGTGGTTTTTCGGAGTGAGACGTTCGAAGCTCGTTTCGCCGATCCCTCCCGTTCCCCTGACACGCGATACTTTCGATTCTTCCGTGAATACGTTCACCGGAGGCCCTTCAAGTTTTAAAATTCCGCAGTTGAACGCGATACGAAATCAATGCCGCCTGTCGAATACCTTCCAGCCAGAACCTCTAACCTCCGTAGCCGGTGGCGTACACGTGAGAACACAGGCAAACACGGAGACCCCCCAGGCCCCCTCTAGGCCACAGTTCGGATATGACGTCACGCTCGCCGAGCTCCGAATCTTGGTAGCCGCGTGACTGAAATCGGAATGAGATCAGACGACCGAACGCCGTAGACGGAATCCACCGCGACAAATGCGGGTGATACGATTCCTTGTTTCTCCGGCCGAGACTGCTGTTAGCGAAAGTGTTACTGTCACCTTTCAAATTTTCCGAAAAACCGACGCTCTTTATTTATTTAATTTATGTTTTATCAAGCTTTGGATATCTCAATTTCATTTCAGTTACATCGAGCTTATCTTATACCTGAAGCTACGGACGAAAATTAATTTAATTTACGACTACAGTGAATTCTCGATATATGTCCAAAACACGCGTCTTGTATCGTACAGGAAACATGGCCGTGTTATGTTTACAGTCCTCGGCATCCGAGGCCTCTCACGGGGTATACCCTGTGGCAGTGTGGATAATTCCGCGACGTTTATTATCAAGGCCTTGGCGACATATACGAAATCACTGTATTGGAAAGATGCATGCCTGAGGAATTATTCAACAAACTTATATCTTTGGGTACATGCTATAAAAAGAATGGCTAAAAATATGGATAGACACTTTCTTGATATTTTTATAAAGTAATGTGAAATAATCACTTTTAGGTTAACCTAATGTTAAAGAAAAATTCGAGTATTAAGACTGCTATCGAAATCGATATTTATGGTTCACTTTGATAACCTCGATCCGTATTAACATTTTGAAAATTGTTTTATGCAAATATTTTCATCATTCCATAACTTATAGTTATCGAATAGTGCTGTACTCTGATTAATGTTCTTACTTGACAGCAACGAAGAATTTGTATTTTCGAAATACTGAGAGTACCCGCGATATGGTTGAGTATACTACTGGAATTCGAATGAGAATGAATGGATTATTATGCTTATTGTAATTACTTATTTTCAAGATTAAATCTTTTGTTGTTTCTAGAAGAAATTTAATTATAGAATTCAGTTGAATAAAAGTGTGTCTGTCATGTATGTTTGAACTCGACATAAATCGAACTCGGTATACTTAATACAAGATTCGGTAGGTGTGACACACGCAATCAAAATTCAAACCTTTACGTGACAGGAGTGTGGATCTCCATCGCGGCTCGATCTAATTCCGCCATACCCTCCAAATTAGTAGCGTCAATATACAATTCTATAATTCGTCGGTATCGATCGACATGTCAAATTCGACGGTGGAATCCTAAATGAATCAGTACAGTACAGATTCAATGCTAAACTGTACTTTACCCCGCTTGTTTACCCCCAAAACGGATCCCTAAAAATTAAATCAACCCTCCCTCTCGTCTTCTCTCACCCCTTTTGTTTCTTTCATTATCGCGAATCAGCTTCTTAATTTTAACCCCTTTCGAATCGAAGCGAAACGAGTAATCTTGTTTCGCCAATTGTCATTGTAGACGGGGAATGGAATCAAGTTGTTTGAATGAAGGCTAATTTCAATACAAATTCTGTGGATTCATCTTCAAGATAACTTGAAAGTTCGAAACGAACCGTTGTCTTTAATTTTTCACTCGTTATTTTATGCAAAGACATTTTAGAAGAAAATCAATGAAAGGTTGCGAAAATACAGAATCAAGCTTCAACACAACCGTTTGAATATCGAAATAAAGTGTTTACTCTATATATATCCCAAATACCTAGTTGACAAATGTCCCATAACTATCCCCACTGCCACAGAATATACCGTGACTTCTCTGTATATGTCGCCAAGGCCTGGATGATAAACGTCGCGGAATTATCTACTAGAGAAGCCTGTACGATACACGACGCTGGCAAGACCCGTGTTTTGGACATATATCGAGAATTCATTGTATTCGGATCCAGAAATATAGTGCGAAACACTTTCTGGATTCAAATTATTGTGGATGAATAAAATTCGGATCTCTACGAGATTATATTAGGGGTTCTCATAAGTAATGAATTATTTGCAAAGAATTTGTTTTGCCTTTAAATTGCAATATCGGTACAGAAAATTTGCCTTGAAAATTTGCAGGAAAGACGGTAAACTGTGAGATTATATAATAAATGAAGAAATAAAAACTTGAATTTACTACGAAGTTTGTTTTAGATTTCAAAATAATTGATTACTTATGGGCCCCCCTAACACTGTGCCTCGCCCCCGTGTCGTTCACCCCGTAAATCAAAGATCGCGTTAACACGGAACACGTTTCAATAACCTCTAGATTTGATACGGGGTCCACAATCGGCACCCCTGCACCATCTCCGCATCGCTTTGCGTCTTGCCGCCTTCTTATCATGGATTCGTAATCTGCTGGATGTTCATCCCCCGCGCGACAGGGGCGTTAGGTAAGGCGGTGGTAAGTTGGCGTTAAGGCCGGCTCGCGTCGTGTAATGATAATTCATGACAAACGTTATTCATACCAGAAGTTCGTCCGAGGTTATCGCGTCGGTTCGACTTTCGGGGGTGGCTAGGGGGTGGTTGGAGAGCTAACGCAGCCCTTGCGGGCAGCTCGCTACGGGAGGCCGGGCCCGTCCCTGGCCATGCAAAGTGAACCAGGGGTTGTTAGATTAAACTCCAGCCCCTCGCGACGCCCCGGATGCCTCCGACGCCGCGACGGGTTAAAAACAGACAGGAAGAGCATGAGTCATCCCCGAGCGAGGACTCGAATCCCTCGTGAGAACAAACAAAATCGTGTGTGGGATTTCGGAGGGCGATCTTGACTGACAGGTCGACGGTGTCTCTTTGTCCCTTCTTTGCGAGATCGTCTCGCCTCCGATCACACTTTTCGAGCTTCATGAATTGCCCTTCATCAACCGCTTCCAGCAGGATTTATTTCATGGTTACAGTAATTAGAGCTCCTTCGTCGTTCATGATTTCCTAGAAGAAGAAGAAAATCTACTGCGGAAATCGCGCATTATCATCTCGATACATCACCTTTAATAGGTATACACTATTATAAATTATTCTGTTTTCCTCAGTAATCCTGGAGCGTTTGAATTATTCAAACTAAGATATACCAGTTAAGATTGAAGATAGAAGGAGATGTTGAAGAGGAAAGTTGTACTCAGGGAGGCCAATATGAAGATACAAACAAATTTCTGATCGTTGTTGTCGTCAAGGTCTTTTGGAGGTCATCGATGAGTTTTTTAAACGACTGTACACATTTTTAACTTCATGGTATAGTAGCCGGTTTCAAGACGAGTTCAAGGATGTGGTATTACTATGACCTCCGAATGACCTTGGACTTGTAAATTGTTGTGAATCACTTGCTCGGATCTCGCGACCGGTCAGCGCGGCTGCTAACGTTCGGCGACAGAGTCACTGACAAATTTTGCGTATCCGTGGACAAAGGGGCGTCCGTGTCGAATACTAAAGGGGTCCTAAACAAGTGAGTCCGCAGGGGTCGATTTATTCCTCAAGCTGTTCTCGACATACCGCCCATGAAGTAGACTGCACGTATCTATTATTACAAGAGGGCACTAAAGGGTTTCGGCCGGACTAGTTTCGCCGCGGCGTTCCCGTTTCGAAATTCCCGTCCAGTTTCTTGCTATTGGTCCATCGATTCCTGGCGTCGTAAAATTTTTATGCCGGACCGACATCTTGCCGCGTTTACAACCTACGTGGCTAAATGTATTATGCGTGGCACCGTGGATTCGAACGCGAATACCGACCCATCACACGAAGCACTTGAGCTTTCACGGATAAATCAATTTATCGATTTTTATGCATTTATAGTCAACGCAGAAGTTCACCGTTTATTCATTATTTTATTTCCAAATTTATTGAAGTTATCGAGAACGAGAAAGATTTGTAACTAAAGGTCAAGGAATGTTTAAAAAACACCTATAGATTTCTCCTCTTCTCTTCGCCGTTTTAATCAAGGTTCGAGATAATTGAAATTTTTCACTCTTAAAACATTCTTTTCATCGACCGCGCTTATTAATTACTTTGTTGAACGGACTGCATTACATTTTCTCATTGTCTTCTATCTAGAACATCCCGCACGAGGTAAGCTTCCGGATCATTTATAAGCGACGAAGAATTTTAATTTCGTTCCAGAAGGAAAGCTCTCCTTTATTTTCCACTTTCTTACGTAAATCGCTCCGCCGTGAGAAAGCTATAACATTTAGATAGTTAATACCTGGGATAATCTTCGCCGTGCTCTCAGTCAATTTATATGGGAAAATTAGGTCAGGATAATTTCTCATAATCACTGTTGAACATCGTGCTTTCAACGTTCACATGTTTTCAACGATGAATTTTCGTCACGGAAATAAATTAAAATAATGACAGAACAATAAAGAGTACGTTAGTTGAGAATCTATGTGCTATAGACTCTGGTAGACTATGGTAACCTTGACCTCCAGTATCCTGCAGATGCTTCTCCAAGTATCTTCGTGTTTTTGTTGGTTCTTTCATGCAACAGAAAAGAGAAACTTTGGTTATATAAAATCCACTGAGTGTACCTTATATTATTGTAAAACTGGCAGTACAGATTCCATTCTAAGCTAACTGGAAATGAAAAAATCTGACATCAAGTTTAAAGGGGTTGTTGTAAAGGCAAAGTTTCAATCTTCAATTGTAGGAAAAAATGATCTAATCACTGTATAGAGACGTTTGTAGTATTTTCTAGGAAAATATGAAGGTCCAACAAAATGTGGACAGGTCAAAAAATATTGCACAATCATAACGGTAATGAAAAAAATAAAAATGCGTTACAAAAGTCCTAAAGAACACAGCTGGGTAAAATTGTAGAAATTCAATAAACATATCCGGACTGAAGGAACTGACGAACAATTACTTGTGTGTTTCAGGTAAGCGATGGAAGGAAGCAGCGCGAAGTGACTTCCGGGTTCGTAAGTACGAAGGGCCGTGGCGTTTTGTAAGCCGTCGTCGGTGACGTGCAAGCGTGCCGGGCTCTCCGGTTCATGAAAGATCGATAGATTCCCGATATCGGTCGTTGAATATGTGACACCGTCGTGATCCAATCTGGTAAAGCCTTTTGGGAATCGGGCCGGTAGTACTACAGGACAGGAGCCCGGCTCCTCAGCCCCTAAGAAAGTGTTTTAAATCTCCCTAGCAGCGTCGCCCTGTTCCGGCGGGTCTCTCTCTCTCTCTCTCCACCCTCCCTCGAGCCCTCAATTATTCCCATGGAAACGATTGCCGGGCGAAGCCTTTCAACGCATCAATCTCGTTCGAGCTCTTACCTAATACACCGCGCGGTTAATTATTCCGTCGACAAAAGAAGCTGCCGCGAAAACTTTCCGGATGATCGATAATCTCGGAATTTTCGAGCTGTTCCCGTGCCACGGAGAAGGGTCAGTTCTCTTCTCCTCTCCTGTCTCGCTCGTAATCGCGCTGCCAGGCGGTCCAAGAGGGTCCGCAGGAGCATACGAAAGCACTTATCCTTTTAATCTTTTAATTACACGCTGTGCCGAGCTGCTCCGCTAATTTCCGGAGAGGCTGATCGGTATCCCAGTAACCGGTGCCTATCGCGCCGCTGCCACGGATCGGTCGTTGTCTTGGTTGCCTCGCGGCCCACGGCCCGAACATAATTTTTCATACGTCCCGACGATGTCAGCTCCGCTTTATCGAAGGGTGACGAGGCGAAACAGCGAAGTAAAAGCGCCGTCGTCGGCACGAATTCTCTCGAAGGGATCCAACGTGAGACCGCGATACCCAGAATCAGCCGGTTCGACGTGCGATCGTATTTTTCTTCGTTGAAAAATAACACATCCCTTCTTGGGATACGCTGGTGCTGCTGTTTTTGGGTCGATTCTAACATTTTTCTCAAGACCCTTTCGAGATTCCAGACCATTGTTTTTAAAACGGAGATACCAATGCCTTGTTTATTGGAAAACAATGCATCCTTTCGAAGGAGAAAATGGCTACCGATTTTTAGCAAGGTAATGCTAGCTTTTCTCAAGGTCATCGATGTTTTTTCTAATTATTAATATTTATGAGATGACTAAAATTTGTTTCAAGGTTCGCTTACTTTTACCGGATTCAAAGTCGTCAATTTTTACTGAAAAATAATCGACCCTTTCTTGGAGTAGATTGATTCCTAGTATTCTAATATTTTTTCGCAAGGTCACCTACGATTTTCTTTGTGAATGTGATGATTAATATTTTTTTAAATGAGAAATAAGGCATGTTTTGTTGGAATGCATTGGTTCTGCTGCTTTTCGGCATTCGTGTGGCGATTTAGATACTTCCTCGAAGGTCAGGTTTCATGGTTCCTATAGTAACAATCCTGTAACATTCCCAGTTGTGCATAATATTGAAAAAAATACTCGGAAATATTCATAAGGAAATTTTGTTAAACAGGTCACAAAGAATGAGGGTTCCGAATGCAACAACAAAAAATGCTCGACGTATTTAACATTACATTTACGGGACCTGTCAAAATGACGGATTCTAATATATTTAATTTACGAATATTGAGATTGTAAAGATGCATCTGTGAGGAATTGTTTAGCAAATTAATTTCTTTGGGTATATATTTAAAAAAATGGCTACAGATTTCGATTGATACAGTCGTATTATTTTCATAAAGTAATGAGAAATAGTCGTTTCTAGTGCCCCGTAAACCTAGTGTTAAAAGCATCAATAATACAATTTTCTCCGAAACACGGTCGATTATTTCCTAGCGAATCTCAGAATAGAAAGTTAAGAAGAAACCATTGGTACGGCGGTGATGTGGAACAGAAATGCGATCGTCCATTTGCGGCAGAGAATGCCGCGTGGCTTTTTATCATTAGGCGAGAGCACGCTATCAGCGGAATGGGATCGGTGGAAAATGTAATCTGAAGTTTCATTACGCGCAACAGTAAATGTGGGACGCGCCGTAGGAAGTTTCTCAAAGCGTCGAAACTTTTTTTTGCCAACGTTCCCGCCCACGTTCTCTTACGTTCCGGCACTCTCGTTTGTTGTACCGGCAACTTATCTTCGCCGGGCGTAATTCAATTCTCGCGCGCATAAAAGGAGCAAGGAAATTGCTCGCGTACGGAACGAAACGGCGGCAACGAGGAAAGAAAGAAGGGAAGAAAAGAGTTTCGTCGACAAAGATTCTTTATACGGCCGTGTGGCGTGTCCGACGTCCACTTCGCGGCTCCTCGGGAAAATCTTCGCGAGTCCTCGAAGCGAGAAGACGACGGGACTGCCTCGAACTTCTTGCCTAACGATCGCCGATGTTCCTCCACTTCGGGAAAGTTATTTTCAAAGAACTAGAACCCCGAGGGTTGATGGGATTCCGTAAATAAGCGGATGTATTGTCCTGGGACACGAACGACAATCGAACCGGCTCTGTTCCAGCACAAAATCACCGCGAAGCTTCCAGTTCTGTCTTCCGTGTGGACTTTCCAGTCTCAAAAGTGGTTCGGCGCATTATCGATTCTCTGGTTGGCGGATCTAATCGTTTTCCAGACTCCGAGCTATTTTGGCTATTTGCGATTGGCACAGTTTGCAATTGCGGATGTAAAAGGAATAGGTTGATATTCGGTTAATTTCTTTGAAAATTATAATTATCTTGTACGAATTGATTCGACGACGTTACATCACTTTTGGCTTATTGTGCCGTTTTGTACAGATTGTTTTACTGATAACTTTCTTCAAAATATTTGTAGCGGAGTTCATTTGGAATAAACAAGAACGCACGCATACAGACTACAGCACATTTTCGACTACAGGTGGGTGAAAATTTTGAGGGGTGGTTCTCCGTGACAATACAAGACGAAAATGAAGAGTAAAAAATTGTGAATTCGGCTCCATTTTTTAGTTATTAGCAATTAAAAATTCGCCTAAGAGGCGGCAACCCGACCGACAGAGGTGTACGCTGCGTACGTCATAGAGGCGCGCGACAATGACGTATCAAGTGACACCGCGTGCCTCGCAAGAAGTCACCTGCCATTAATTCGTCGCGTAAACCGTCCGATTGGGTCATTCCATACGCATTTTCGGTTCTAGCCGTACTATTGGCTAAAGTGTGTGACGTCAAAGCGTACAAGCACCTTTGATACGTGACCGTCGCGCGGCTTTACGACGCAGGCAACACACACCTCTGTTGGCCGGGTTGCCGCATTTTAGGCGGATTTTAAATTGACAATAACTAAATAATGAAGCCGAAATCGTAATTTTTTTGTTCTTCATTTTCGTCTTATATTGTCTTGGAGAACCAACCCACCCGTAGTCGAACACCCTGTAGAAGTGACTCTGAATCATTCGAGGTTGACGAATTTCATGAAGAAGCAGATCAGATAACAAAATCGAGGAGCTGTAACAAGCAGCTTGTTCAAAAACGAAAATACTGTGCAGTTTTACTATTTCATGCGTAGTTCGAAAAAGGAAAGGAAGTTGGATAATTCCTTAATATTCGTTGGCAAACGGATCATCTGTCGCACGCGGTGCAATCTTGTTCTTCTAACGAAGTGTCAGTCTGCGAGACCGAAAAAGCGCGACCTGTCTCGGGCCTGAATCTCGGGGACGGAAACGTTTGTCATAATCGCCTAGGAATTGGACCGTTTCCTCCCGCGAGATTGTCTTTTTGTTGGCCGCGGAATAAAAAGCAGCCGGAACGCGGTGGAAGTTTAATAAATAAGCGGATACATCTGTCACGCGGACAATAATGGTCGAGGCTGTCTGGTCAGACGGACTACAATGCCGGTCGAGGACGAGGTAGAAGGTCTCAAGAAAAACGAGAGAGAGAGAGAGAGAGAGAGCGAGACAGAAAGAGCGAATTGCGAGGAATCCTGAAGAAAGGACATTTGCGGAGGATTCATTTCGGGCGGGACTTTCATTCACGCAGAAAGCAACGGGGCCTAGGATCGCGAAAGATGGGAGCCGGTTGCCGGCTTGCGGAACGGAAAGAAAGAAGGCGGAAAGCCTGTCTTACGAGACCCTTGCGCACGTCACCCTACCATTTACATTATATCTTCCCCCGCGCCCTCCCCTTTTTCTTTATTTCGTAATACCTATCCACGATTCCCGCGTGATGTCTGCCTTTATGCTGCTGGCATTAAGCGAGAAACTGTGCGGGTTCCCTTCGTTAGATTTTCCCCGTGGCCCTTTCGAATTGGAAAAATCCTGGGGCCTCCGACGCCGCGCGTTTTCTCTCGCAGAGAACCGATCATCAACCTCTTATCGCTATGCAAATGTACCATAGACTCTGTGCAAGATTAACCTGCGAGTCTCTGTACACGGTTCCGAACCCATTTATATTCTTAATATAGTCAGCTAGTTACAGGGTGTTCGACTACAGGCGGGAGAAAATTTAAGGGGTGGTTCTTCGTGAAAATATAAGACGAAAATGAATAGTAAAAAAATTGTGATTACAGCTTCATTTCTTAGTTATTAAGAATTCAATATCCGCCTAAGATGCGGCAACCAGGCCGACAGAGGTGTCCGTTGGGGTACGTCATAGAGGCGCGCGACAGGTCACCTGGCAAGAATTCGGCGTGTAAGGTCATTCCAAAGTGTGTGACGTCAAAGCCTAACCATTGGATGCGAGCGCGAACCCCCTTTGATAAGTGACCGTCGCGCGCCTTTACGACGCAGGCAACGTACACCTCTGTTGGACGGTTTGCCGCGTTTTAGGGGGATTTTTAATCGATAATAACTAAGAAACGAAGCTGAAATCGCACTTTTTTTATTCTTCATTTTCGTGTTATATTGTCATGGAGAACCACCCCTTAAATTTTCTCCCACCTGTAGTCGAATGCTCTGTGTAGTTAGCTCTAAATATAGCTATAGTTGGACCAAATATTTTCACCGACGTTCCTCCCACCATAAAAAGTCAGGGAAACATTTAGGATGCCCAAGTTAAATAGGACAGGAAAGCTAATAGGATTGATCGAAAATCCTATTAACCAGGCTCCGGTAGATAAAGTGTTGGCGCGTGTCTACCGGGCGCAATGCACGTCGGGCGTCGATCGACCGCGGCGAGTTTCCAGTTAATCAAAAGAAGTGTCCGCCGATGGCCGCGTTATCAGCGCGAAGCAGAGAGCGGGGTTGGCTTATAAGCGTAACCATCGAGCGGCTCCCTGCAGATGGCACGGAATTAAATGCATCCCGGGAATGCGGCCCAGCATTCATCCAATCCTGGGAAAGTCTTGGTCGTCCTTTGTCTGTCGGCGGAAAAAGGATCGAGTGGGATGAGATGAGGATTCCGGAGCCGAAGCTGAGGAGAAGCCAGTCTCCTCGACGAGACGAGTGTTTACTTTCGCTCTAGGATTGCAGGCCGGGCCTAATGAGGAAATACACTTTCGCCACGACGTGACAAAAGGGCCGGGCGGCACGCATAGTGTCAGCAACGTCAGCAGCGAGTCAGGTTCATTCCTCAAATGAGAATTCTCTATCTTTCTCTCTCTCTCTTTCTGTGTCGTTCCCCCCGGTCCAAGCCGCACTCGCGAAAAGACCTCGGTTCGAGCACGCACACGTGAAAAGGGAACCTTCAGCCCCACGCGACGCCGATAGCAGGATCGAGAATTCGTTTAGACCACCCCTCGGAAACAAGCAAGCCGCTTGCGAGTCGCCTAGCAGACACTGTCAAATTTTTACTCCATAGAATGCTCGGGGTGGCTCGACACCGTTCCGAGTTCTTTCCTCTGAAACCACAGAAGATATCGATTTCGTTTCCTTTTTGAACCCGCGTGCTCTGCGACACCCTCTTCTGCTGCGGAGCCACGTGTTCCAGACAGTCTAATATATGATGGGCGAAAGTCGCAAAGTTCGCTACAGCGATCAAATTGTTAGAGCCACAAGTTGGCGACTTTACTCTGCACCGACGTTTAAACCGTGGCTCATATATACTGATTTCTTTTTCCAAAGTATTGATGTTCGCAAATTCCAAGCACACCTGTCGGTAACAGCGTGAATGACATTATCCGCCACATGCACGATAAATGCACTTTTCGTGCTGTGGCTCTAATATAATTGCTCACTGTATGTATTAATGTTGTCGCGACTGTCGCCGTAATATTAATGCATAAGAAGGGATGATTTTAATCATTTCAGAAAGTGTTCGAACACGATTATACACAAATTTTTACTTGATTTTGTATTAAATGTTGCTTATTATACAGGGTGTGTAAGACTAAGTCGAAAAGAACGAATAAGATTTTTTCATTTGATGCCTCGTTTGGGAGGAAATCGAGTTTGAAGGTCCGTTGTGTTCGCGTGCTATAGTATATGCTGGAAGTAGAATTGGTTGGCCATGGTCAGACGCGCCAGACGATTCGCGTATTCGCTGCATTTCAAACTCGATTTTCTCGAAAACGAGATGTCAAACGAAAAAATGTTATTCCTTCGTTTAGACTTGTCTTTGCATGTAGAATCAACCCTTGCTCGGTTATACTTCACCCTTTAGACGAGAAAAAAGTAAAGTTGCCTAAAATCGAGAAATGAAAAGAGATTCTTACAGCCAAAAGCCAAAAGTAAAATGTAAAATTGCGACCGTCACACCTGCATCACGCCGATAACGATCACGTTAGAACGCTGTTCCACGGTCAACACCTAATCACGTTTTCCCCTTCGGTGTTTGGTTGAGTTAATATCGCAGGAGGTAATGCACTGCTGCTTAAAGGTATCGAGCAGCCTTTGTTCTTTGAACAAAAGAAAACCCTTCAGATGCTTAACTTAATCATGTCATAAATATTCTCAGGAAGAGACTCTTTTTAAAGGCTGAAGTGCGCTCTTGGATCATGAACCGGCGAGTGCAAGTAGAACGTTAACTCTTGCTTGTCCTAATCGATCTCGAAGGCAAGATCCAAAGCCAAGGAACATTATTCCATTGACATTCTATTCTTTTCTTTCTCCGCCGACGTATTCGTGCTCAGTGTCGCATAAAACTGGTCCAGACTCTTCCTCTGTGTTTTACGGAGAATATCTAAGCCCGACTAGCCTTCTCGGCAATTCCATCTGCGTTTCTGCTACAGTTTTTACCGGTAACCTCGTTTTACAATCGTAGATGCGAACGTGCGCCGCTTTCATGTCTTCCAGGGTTTTCGTGGACGAACGAAAAATGGCATTTTTGAAGTCGCGCCGAGTTTAGGGAAAGTTTTTCATCCGCGATCGCTGGGATCGGCTTTCGTCGTATTTCGGATGAAGAAGATTTTCTTATTTCCAAATAAAAAGCGTTGTCTTATATCGGAATAAAATTCCGATTATCCCCCCTCCTCCCCGCGATCTGTCACGAATGACTCCGACATAGCGTCCGGAGGGTTAAGGTGCGCGCCATCAATTATGCGACCATATCGCGAAGCAGTTTTTAATAAATTGCTGTTCCCCGCGATCACCGTTTTTCTAAATACAAGTAAATCTCGTAAATCTTTTTCCCCGGCCGCGCCACCTGTTACCGGACACCGCGCGCGCAATAACGAATTGAATAATTCGTTTTTAATGATGCGGCGTAGTCGATTACGCGTCGCGATGGGTCGCAGCCTGTGAATGACGGCCGGAGAAAATGAAACGGTGGAGATCTTCGCGCGAGGAAAGTTTTAATTGCGTTAGACAGCGGGTAACTTGTTACTTAGAAGCCGAGAAGTAATACTTGAATGCAATTACGGGCCCTTTGAAACGGCCCGCACTCCGACATCAGATATTCAGGGCGAATCCGAGATTCATCATCGCGAGACGTTAGACTTCTTGGCGGGCCGGTGATATACATTTTTATTGTTCCTCGAGGGAGCGTGTGGAAAGTCAATCTCATTCAACGCGTTATTCGTCGCGGAAAACTTTCCCCGTTAACAGCAAAACTTCGAATCGCATCGTATATTCCGTTCGGTGGATGTAACGCGCTTCAAAATTGTTTTTAATAAGACAGCTCCCGGAAGACTGTATCTCTCAACAAATATATTATTGTCTATCGTTGCACGTGAATTTTCTGCATAATACAGTTCGCTGGAACCGAATTTCATTGGGATTTGTACGATCCAAAAGAATTCAAGAAGTAATTCTTGTGATAAGCTTTAACTGTTGATTAATTAATCGCTACATTTTGGCCGAACATGATGCTATCGTCAACATGTTAGTTTTCCACTCATGTAAAAAGAATACTCGACAATCGCATTGAGTGACATTGTAGTAAACTTGATTTGAAAGTAAAATTGGATATCTAAATAAAAATTGAATTTAAAAGGCGAGACTCCGTAGATTCGCGATAAGGTAGAGTGTCCACGTTACCGACAGAAATAGGCGAAAAATGGTTTCACTTACCTCAACTTTTCGTCCTTATATGAGAATATTTTTTGCTGGGAAAGGGCTCATTCGAAAGAGGAAGGATCAATCTAGCTCGCGCTGGTCATGAGCTGACGAGATTATGCAGATATTTGGTAATATAAGCGTTAGAAGTAGGCCAAAAATTGACGATGTGCATGCCGTGGAATCCGAGCATTTTTATGCCATCGAATGAGTTTTCTGGATGAATAGATGCTAGAAAATATCTCTAAAGCTGTCTAAAAGCTGCAAATTTTAAATACAACTACAACATTGCAGTTCTCGTTATCATTGACAAAATCCCTCGATTTGGCCATGAGCAAGATGAGCAGAGTGTTTGTCTAGACCTAATCGCCGGTTCGCAGGAAGATCCAGTTAAAACCAGCGGAGAGGTAGCACGGGTCGGCACGCAGGGGCCATAACTTTCCCCTAAACTCTTTCCATCCGGGCGGTCTTTACGGAGGATCTTCTTTTTAGTATTCATGGAAACGCCCACAACACGTGTTCCCGTGCATAAGTCTCGATCGAACGAACGAACGAGTCTCGCGCGCTGCTTTTTCAGCGATTTCCTATTCTCTCTTTTTTTTCGACCGACGCGACGAGAGCAAACATCGCGAGCAAAGGAAAGCATGGATGCAAACATCCTCGTTGCCGATGCGACGCGTCGTCGGTGTTCACAGGTGTCTGCGGAGGACCACGACCGCCCTCCATCGTTCATCTGTCCTTCTCCACGGAGCCTTTGGACACGACCACGGATTCCCGACGGTCGTCACCCTCCCGGTGGCATCCCTCTCTGCGCACCCCTCGAAGGGTAATCATTTGCATATCTGCCGGTCGAGCCTGTGCGCGCGCGTTCCGCAAAGGGCGGCCAAATTCTATTATCGAACTATGGTATGTGAACTGGACAGGGGCCGATCGGACCAATCGGTAAAAAATAAGGAAACGCCGGGAAAGGGGTGGCGTTTATGGCCGGTCGCGCCGTTTAGGGTTCCGAAACGTTCTCGTGCCAGAACTGTCTTCTATGGAGGCGTGAATATTGATGGAACGACGGAATGATGAGAACGAACGCCGCGTATCGAAGACGTGGAACGCATGCGATACGGCGATTGTGGTGGTTCCTCTCTCCGTTATACAGATCTTATCAAAATTTATGTACAAATCTAGTTCTCGAAGGAAAATATTTTTCACATTTTTAAAATCCTCGTCCTGATCGCTAACTATTTGATCATCAAATTTTCACCTTATACTATAATCTAGCTACTTTTAGCAACTCGACAGCCTCGATTCCATGACTATGCCGGAGTCATTTCTGACCCACGCCGATGTATCACTACAGTTTTCTTTCGATATAGGGCGATGGCTCGGGACCGGCTTTCGTCGTATTTCGGATGGAAAAGAGGAAGTCTTATATTGGAATAACGGGTCATGAATGACTCCGGCGTAGCATACGGAAGGTTAAGAACAACGAAGTTCTATCAGATAAAAAATTGATTGGGACATCCTACGAATTATAGATTTTGAGGAACAGTGATGTATATGTACAGATGACTATGGAATAATCTGGAATCGGAAGAATGTGGAATAACGGCAAGAAATCCGAGTCCGTTGACAAAGGCATTAGCACATTTCGAGTATCCCGTTCCCTATCGGTGTCCCGGTAAAACAAACAGTTCCAATTTCCATTCATAATCTCATCCGGCTGAATCTGAAGCACAGCCCGACACCCGGCCGATGTTCTTCCATTTTTATCATGCTTACATTCGGAATTTATTTTGCGTCGGCGGAAGCCCGAACGGCAGAGCTTGTTCGTCAACGGGGGTGGATTCATTAGCGGTCCTCCTGTTCTCCGCATGGAACCCTCTCGTTACAGCGTATCGCGGAACGCGGTTTAGCAGACCGGGCTGATTCCTGTGTTTGGTCAAACAGACGGCAATGACAGCCCCGACTCGACACACAACGGGGTTACCAAGTTGTTTCATTAGGCTTCCTGTAAGTCGCTAATAATTATTGTGCTGGATGCTGCGGTCCTCTTTTGTCAGCGAAATGTTCCTCTCTGACAGGGAAAAAGACAACGTTTCAATAAACGTGAAGAACGAGAGAATTTGCATATTGTAACGGCTAAACTTTACTTCGGGAAACCAGAAATTTTTTACTTTCTTTTGTGTAATCCTGTAGATTTTGGCGAGAAAATGACGAAAATCTAAGTTTTGGTCTTAGGAGATCAGTAGTTCAAAAGTTATGCGTGTTTAAAGTTGAGCGATTTTCACTGTTTCTGTACATACCAACATGGCGGCGTCCTTACTGATTTCCTAGGATTGAAACTTGGATTTTCGGCATTATCTCGCCAAAATCTACAGGATTACATAAAGAAAAGTTAAACATTTCTGGTTTCCTGAGGTAAAGTTTAACCTGTTGTAATATTTTTTGTGAACGATAAGAAATGTAAAAAGCAAAGAACGTGCGGATTTGCCATGTTTTATTGCGAATGACCAGAAAACAGGAAAAGGGTTCCTTCCAATGAACGTAGGAAACCAGGAACGACCGAATTTGCATACAGTTCAATTGATTTACACGTTGTAATATTTCTTTGCGAATGATCAGAAAATACAGGAAAGGCGGGTTTCAATGAACGTGGAAATAAAACGAGCGAATTTGCATAGAGTTTAATTGATCCGCACGTTGCAATATTTCTTTGCGAATGATAAGAAAATCAGTGGGAGGGCGCGTTTCAATGAACGTGAAAAACAAGGAACGCGCGAATTTACATACGGTTCAGTTGATCCACTCGTTGCGATGCTTTTTTCTGATCCACTTCTTCTTGCTGGATTTGCGATATTCGACGGTGAATCTTCGATGTCGAATTTATAGGTTTCATACGGTTAATCCTTGTATTTGGAAGACGATTTATCGGGCCTCTATCCAGTGTTCGATACCGAAGCTCGTATTGAAAGACGATACTACAGTTTCGTGAAGTATGACATTTATTTTTATAGGGAAATAGAGTGGGCGGATGCGAGGGGATATAAGCAAAATTTATAGGTGTGGTTCGAAGATGAGGAGGAATGCTATGAAAGGTGAACGTAGTTGTTTCTGAAATACAATCACTTACATTTTCACGAGTGATTTTACGTATAAATTACCTGTAAATAGACTGTGATGTTTCTTTGTTGAAGATTCAATTAGGAACGTATATTAAAAATTCAATTTATCTTTGGTTGTCGGATAAGTGCATCGAATTTGCAATATATTAAAAATCTTTAAAAGTCTAGGATATGTTTCACCATAATTTTGATTTAAAATATTAAAGGCATTAGAATTATTTAAAAATACGGTTGCGTTGTTTTCAACCAATTGAACGTATTAAGAAAGAAAATAAATTTCTATCTCTCTCCAGTTTGTTGCAGTTCAGGTAGAAAATTTTTATTTTGCATAAAGGTCCATAAAATACGAAATCGAATAGTATTGTGGAAGGCAAGTACAAGAATTGTTGGTTGAATTAAGTAAAAAATGGAAATTTACCAAGCAGGTTTTGCATGATTAGGGTTTTGCGTTTCAGTGTAGGGTTCAGTTTCAAATTTAGTAGGAGAAGATATTTTAATTAATTCTCTTATTTCGTGTCAGACAGTCGGAACGTCGGAGAATCGAGAGATAAAGTTACTCGAAGATGTTATATTGCAATTACCTTGATCAGATCGTATCTACTCGAGTATTTATTGCTGTTCGGGAACGTGTTTCGATTATTAACGGGAACGGAGGATACAGTTTTTATGCCCGGTAACACGAAGCTCAGCGGGGAATAATGTTTACACGCGAGAAATCGAAAGGCATTACAGTAGTCGAGAGACCCTCCGATATTTTCGCCGTTTCTATTTCGCTCAACCCCCTGCGGATAACCACCCTTGCACGAAAATCCACCTGAAGATCCGATACAGGAGATATTTGCACGCAATTTAAGGATATTTGCCGCGAGAACCATTCTCCCCGGGATCACATCTTGCGAATGACAGGGGGTGATACGTCTCGAATCTCAGGAGTTACCGAAAACATCTTTCCATTATGCCCGATCGTTTATTTCTTGCCTATCATGGTCACCACAATATCCCCCGGAATCGAAGTGTTTTATGAAACAAAACCTGAGAAGCTCAGATTTATCATAACAATTGTACTTTCACCATTCCATCGTTTCACAGATCTTTCCAACTTTTGGTCCAGTTAATATTAGTAAAAAAATTAATTTTTAACAGTTAGGCATCAATGTCGAGGGACATTATTTCCAACACTTAATAACATAAATATGTTCTCATACGATGGTCCTCCAGTTTCATCTTCCAGTGTTCAAAGTCATCTGAAGGTCATTATGCAGGCATATTCAATACATATACACTATTCTTATTCCATACACTATTTCCCACATTAAAACATAAACATCTTCCTTCCACAATATTTACCTTTTATATTTGCCTTTTATTTACCTTTGATAATTATTCGAATTGTCTCCTTTAGTTGGGACACCCTGTATATTGAAGTATAATGTTATCGTGTGCTGGAAAATTTTGGATACGGTCATAAGTAGACTGAAAATTTTATGAAACGGAAAAAATGATTAATCTGTCGCTATATTTTTACTGCAATTTTTAAAAACTTATCGAAAAATGCAGTGACGTCCTAAGTGGCTTCTGTCTCTCGCATTCGATGCAGATCATTTTTATTTTGCGTAAAAATTCACAGTCTCGCCACGAGGGTGAAACAAGGGCGGAAAAAGATTTCGTCGAATTTTGCCAAGCAGTATAATCGGGAACTGTGGGTACCGTGCAAACTTTTACTTTCCGACGGTGCGGACACGTGAATTCCGTCACGCGCGGGCCGAACTCGTTTCGTCCGCACAATCTCCGCGAAGAGGGGGGACATTTTGGCAAATTGGTTAAGCAGGAAAGTCGCAAACTCTTTTCTGTCGGTGGAACGTCCCTTGGCCGGCGGAGCGTCGGCCTCGTCTGCAAAGCCACGAAAGTCAAATCCAATCTCGGGCTCGGCGTAATTCGCTAAACCATTTAGACGAGGACGCCGGCGTCTGCGTGTCCATTTCCATTCTCCTCGTTTTCGAAATTTCCGTGATTCCCTGGATCGGCGGAACGGGGAGAGACGGACGTGGGACCGGGGGTGTGAGGACACGGGGTCGCGAAGGGGTGGAAAGTCAGTCCTTTCGGTGGTCCACCGCACGCAAGACGGGGAACAACGAAACCCCTTTGCTAATTCTACGGCCAATTATGTCCCAACGTCGCGTGGCTTTACTACCCGCCGGGATATGCTCTCGGGGATTTCGTCTCACCCCTTTAGGGTTGCGACGGAGACGTCGCGCCGCGTCGTTCGGATTGTTCTCCCGGCGAGCCAGCCTCCTTCGCGTTTCAACCTTTTTCAACGTCGACTCAATGGCCGGCCTGGCTGCTTGTCCTCCGCGCGCGTCGTAGGTCGTGGTTTTTGCTGTTTCCAGGCGGAAATAATGGCCACCGAAAAATGTTTCTCGATTTTTGATGTAGGGGAGAATAATCGGGGTTAGCGAGCAATGATGGTCAGTATTATTGCCACAAAATGACACGTTTTAAGTTTTTAACATCTACTTAAAACACAAGTATGTATAAAACGTTGACCTTCAAATGACCTTCACAGAAATTATTCTTCAAAAAGCATAATTTTTTTTTAAATTTTATTGTACAATTCTAACCTCCGATGAGAGGTTATTCTGCAGTCTGTATTACATACATAATATTACAATAATAACCTTACACTGATGTGAAGGTAACGTAATAGATACATATCAATTGAAGTCGCTTAATTGGTAATGGATCCGATGGTGACATTATATACACATTCCACAATCTTTCAGGAAGGAACATAAAATCTTACATAGAGTGTTTAATTTAAAGTACGAATACGAGTTCAAGTTTGCCGTATTCAAGTACACAAAACACCATTTTAAAAATAGCTACTAAAATATCGGACAACGACAAGGAATTTTTATACGGTTATTGTTGCAATAGAGACCATATCTTATAATGTATTCTTTACGCTGCACACATTACGGCCGTCCAGTAATCATGACAAGAATTTTATTATTATGCTACATAAATTTCTACCTTCCCCTTTAAACGTTAACTCTGGAAGTGTGTTTCTAAATCACTCTCACAATCCCACGCAGGAACATGTACACGTCACAGCCTGCTAGTTAAGGACCTTTGAACACGCACGCACTTCGTCTGCATACTTCATGAATATTTTTCTTGAATAAATAACAGATCTAACGCCAAACAGGTTATTGAACGGATACCTGCACAAAAAAGATTATCGTACCTGAATTTACACGAATCACATTTTCTGACATCGGACGGACTCGTGAAAATCCATTACCATGTACAGTATTTGTAATGTTATATTTATATGACCAAGTTCATTTAACATAATTTTATTAATTATTTTAAGTGAATAATAAAATTTTACAAAATGGACTTCATCGTTAATGGTCATTAAAAAGTCAGTAAAATTAAATTTAATGAATTTCAACTGTTTACGCAAAGACTTTTATGAAGTATAATGTACCACGTGGCTTAAGTTTCCTTCAAGAAACCAAAAATTTTTAACTTTTCTTTTATGTAGTCTTGTAGGTTTTACAACCTACACTATGTCACTACATAGCAACATGGCGCCTCCGTTACCTATCAGAAACGCTGAAAATCGCGCAGTTTTACACGCGCATAACTTTTGAACTAGTGATCTCCTAGGATCGAAACTTGGATTTGCGGCATTCTCTCGCCAAAATCTACAAGATTACATGAGCCGAAGTTAAAAATTTTTGGTTTCCCGAGGCGAAGTTTAACCTAGTACGTTCTGTACAGCTGGATTTAAAACAGGAATAGTAAAGGCCAAAACACAATTTTTCGTTCAACATATAAATGTTGCAATTAAACTAGAGTGGCCACTTCGCGGACGCTCGATTAAAGCGACCGAAAGCATTGAACGAAGGTTGTAGATTGCATCTCGGGATTAAAAGAATGGAGACGGTGCCTCGGCCAGAACGAGAATTAGATTTCCTTGCCGGACGCGTAAACTCCTTAATTCTGCCTAAGTGGCCATCTTGGAAGCTTCCGATTAAGATCAGAAGCAAACCGAGTGTGTCACGAAGTTAAACGGAATCCAGCGACAATGAACGTTCATGGGAATTCTCTTTAGTATCATTAGCGGCCGCCTACCTCGAGCGTTTTTTCGTTTCCCTTAAATCCTTTAATCTTTAATCCGACCGCCCTGCGTACGTGCTTCTCTGATTTCATTTTCCATCTGCCAACCGCAGGAGCGTATAGAGGGTGTGCCCGAACCCTGCCCCGTCACGCGACACAAACGGTTCCTCGAATTTGATAGGTGCTGCTTTACGGCCCGATAATACGCAGCATTCTGGACACGGGGAACTTCTAAAATTAGAAATTCGATTTCGCGGTATCGATAAGCCGCTTCTGTTTTTCGTCCTCCGTGAATAATGACGTCAACCATTCCTTCGTGTTCGGCTTAACGAGTCCGGCACATGCGACCAACGATTACGAACAACGTATGTTTTCACAATATTTATCGAAGATCTGTCGTTTATTTCGGACCTAATTTGATATTAAACTCCGAGCAAGGAAAGGGATTTTAGAATTCACGGAAAATTTTGAAATTTCTCAATGATGTTAAGATCGAAATTAATTCAGGTGCACGCGTGCCACCGAGAATTTAGTAGTGGAAAGTTCTGTGTTATTATTTGTATAAAAATGGTTCGGGAATATTCGTGCTGGTGGATAATATCAAAAGAGAGGAGCCGGTTTTGAAAGATGTTAGGAACAATACAATCCCTGCTGACTGATTTTTCATACACCCTGTACAGAAGTGTGCATCCACACAGACGACGTCTGGCTGGTGGGCGGTTCGAGGGTGGTTTAGGGGTTGAATGCAAGAGGGGTTCGCTGTTCCACGGATGCTCACAAACTGGCCGGAACTAAATGCTAGAACAAAAGCCGCGCCAGCGGCTGCGCGAATTAAAAATGTCTTCGGGTGATGGTGTGCCCGCTGGCATTCTGAATTATAGCCTCGGATGAATCCGAATCGAAAGTCCGCCATGCCTATTTCCCGCAGTTTCCAACATTTTTCGAAAACCGACCAGAAAGAACACAACGATTTTCTTCTTAAGCGAAAAACTCGGAAATCCCTGAAATGAAATTCTACCACCCACTTCAAAACAATACTTGTGTTTCTGCTTAAAATACATTTTATCTGTAGAAATAAGAAATAAATTAAATTTTTGTAAAGGAACCACTATTTCGGAGAAAGATGATTCCATTAAATAACTTCGTCCCTAAAATTGTTTTACTATCTCAGAAATGCTTAAACGAAGTTTGGACCAGTGCAGAATTCATTCTTCGGTAAAAAGATGATTGTACAAAGTATCTTCGTTCCTGAAATTGTTTTATTATTTCAGAAATGCTCAAACGAAGTTTGGACCAGTACAGGATCCATTCTTCGGTAAAAAGATGATTGTATAAAATACCTTCGTCCCTGAAATTGTTTTATTATCTCAGGCATGTTTAAATTAAGTTTCACATCGTACGGATAGAGTTTTCCGATTTTTAGCTTTTTGCTTGTCTGGCTACGGCGGATTCCTGTTTCCTCATCGATTATTTTATCCCGTCGCGGGAACCGTTTAAACGACCGACCGGGAACGAGAAATTTCATTACATTTCACGGTCTACATTCCTCTTTACGTGTCCCGAAGTACAGAAAGAGAAAAAGAAGATGGCGGGGGTGACTTTATACGGGTCTACACACGCAGCCCTGTTCTTCCTGGGCGGTTAAAACGCTGCACGCTCGCATGAAATATTCTTAAAGGTTGACTTTACGGCTTACAAAATCAAATTAATGAGTCCACAAATAATTCTGGAATGCTGAACGTCGAGAATTTTCGTAATTTCGGGGTATAGGCTGGTTTCATTGTCATCGTAGGCCGGTTTTCTAGGGTAGCTGGATTCCCATAAGATTTTTATGGTGTGGGCACTGGTAGGAAGTCGTAAATGTCGAGGAAAGATAAATTAATCGTAAAAGAAAACAGATTGTTCTGGTTAATTCTAGCATGAATTCCTTATCGACAGTTGCGTTCGTAGCTTGCAAATGACGTTTATGCGACATTCGTGCGGAAAAGTATCGTTTGTAAATACTCCAATGGTGAAACTAGTCGAAAATAATACCTACACCGATTCATAAACTTTCTCAATAAATTATAAGCATATTTGGATAACCAAACTTTTTGCCGTGCGTGTCTCCCAAAGATAGGAAACGGAATTATTTATTCAAGTCCAAAAATGAATTTTTAGCTCAGGATCTGCAAAATGCAAGGTGAATGAAACTCGTCAGTATTACACATTTTAACTTTTCAATATTTATTTCGTTAAATGAAGAACTTTTATTTTTGAAGCTCTCAAATCGGCACTCGCTCAGTTAATAGTAAATGATTTAGTACAATTCCTCGAATGTGGGTCGTCTAAAATAGTTTTTATTTTTTTTTTTTTTTAGGAAGATAACGACACAGTTTCTTTTTCCTTGCGTCAGGGGGATTGAGTTTTGTGCTTTTATTGACGTTTTTATTAAATTCCGCCCTTCGAACAGTCACGACGAGGTCACCGAGGGTTGAGTACGGTCGGCCGAAGTTGCGAATAGAAGGTAAATAGACTTCCTGAAAAATCGAGCAATTCAACCTGTCCAGTTTGCCTGGGAGAGAATGTACGAAAGAACGTGGCATCCGTTACAGTCACTCAACAGAAGGCACAAATAGCTTTCAATTTGTATCCCCGGCGTCCTCTAGATTTAGCCGGGATCTCACGACATCGTACCCGTTTTTATACTCGACTTTGCGTCACAACATTTCTCCTCCTAAAACAACAACCATTTGGATAAGAACAACACGCGCCGGTCATTAAATATCGTCATACGAATAACACTTGGCAATGTTATCGGAGATCGTGCGTTCTTTCCTGTAATCAACTTTGGAAAGCTTTTGAAATTCTTTTCTTCCTCCGGGTTAAAAAACTGGACGCTGGATGTCAGGACCCGGAGCACCTCCAAAAAAAGAAAAAAAAATACATTAGGTCCTGTAGACGCCGCCATTTTAGGTAAAAAGATTTGTTTAAGTACCTTAAGATGTGTTGCAATTCTATATATTATTCTTTTATGCTGCAAAAAATTGATTAATTTACTGATACCTCTGGCCCGTTACTGTGGGCATACCCCCCAAAACAGAATGTACATATACAGTTATTTCTCTGTATGTGTCGCCAAGACCTGGATGATAAATGTCGCAGAATTATCCCCACTACCGCGGGGTATACCGCGTGAGGAGCCCCGAAGCTCGAGAGACCTTGAACGCCGAGGTAAACACAATACGGTTCAGGTATGTCTCCTGTACGATACACGTCGCCGGCAAGACCCGTGTTGTTGACATATATCGAGAATTCACTGCACCGCTTAAAAATTGTTCACTAACTTCGAAGGGTGAAATTCTTCGAGGGAGCAGTTTTCTCTGGGGCGAATGATTCAGCGCATGCAACAAGAGCCAAGAGCAATCAGGTGGAAGACTATGTACATCATCAGTTCGGTGCCAGGTGCTGGAAACTCCGCAAACCTCCGCACACTCCACGGTTTTCCGTTTCAGTCTCGGCTGCGAAATCAATGTACTTTTGTCCAGTTCGTTACGTCTCTCGCTACAAGATCTCGAGACGCTCGTTCGTCGGAGCGGGCTTCTTACGTCTTCAAGGGCTGGAGGAGACCACCCCTTGCCTCACCCCCTCTGCCACGGCGAACGAAGAACAAGCGAGCTCGTGAGATAGGTTTTATTTCGCGGCTTAGCGTGGGCGAAAGAGACGGCTTCGATCCGAGGGTGGCTTTATCCGAACGATACGACGTTTCTCTTTCGCTGTTTTTTTTTTCTTTTTGTTCTTTTCCTTTTCACCGCGATGGGCGTCAGCACGCGGGCAAATTTGCATTAGGCTGCTCGCGCGGTCACGAATGCTTGCGTGACGCGACTGATAAGTCCGGATTAAGCGAACGCTTTACTCGGGGCGCGTTCCTTTTTTTTTTATTCTTCTACTTACAAGTGCGACGAACGCTCGTCTAAGCAGCCTCGAAGTACGTTGATACTTAAAATATAGTCGCAGGGCCGCCTTCCTTAGGCGTAGGTGCTTCGGCCCCCTTCCTTATAATTTAATTCTAAGGTTTTAAATTGAAATATGCTCCGCCCAAATCAGTTATAATTTTTAAATTAGTGATCTCCTAGGTTTGAAACTTGGATTTTCGGCATTTTCTCGCCAAAATCTACAGGATTACATTTAAAAAAGTAAGAAATTTTTGGTTTCCTCAGGTGAAGTTCGGTCAAACTCTGTGTTTAGGACATGTGAAAAATGTTGGATGTGTGCAAAATGCGGTGAACCTATTTTGTAACTTGGATATATAGCGGAGACTATTCTGGTTTGCAGAAATTCGGAAGAAATCATTCTGTAATCTGGGAAATTAATGAAAGCTATCCTTGGCTTAAGAAACTCGATTGGATCTTGGAAATTCGATAGGCAGCTGTCCTATGATCTAAAATTTGTATAAGGTTCATCATTATTATATTTTAGAAACTTGAAATCTTTCTGTAATCTGGAATTGTAATGAAAATTATTATCATGGCTGTATATACAAGGAAAAGTTCAATAGAAGCTGTTCTTTAGTCTGGAGACCCAATAAAGACTATTATTGTAGTTGTGTAATTGGGTTGAAGAAACATGATAGAACCTGTAATTTGATAACCCACCAGAAACTATTCTGGATCCAGGAAGCTCGTAGAAATCATTTAGCAATTTAGGAATTGAATCAAGATTACCCTGGGTTCAAGAAACTCGAACCTATTCTACGATCCAAGAATAAGAACCCAAGAGAGACTACTTCATAAAATTCTTAAGGGCCCGGTCCTCGTAGATTCGCGATAAGGTAGAGTGACTACATTACCGTCAAAAAATGGTTTTACGTGTCCCAACCTTTCGTCCTTACATAAGAATATTTTGTCGCTGGTAAAGGGCTCATTCGAAAGAGGAAGGTTCAATCTAGTGTGTCTGAAGGAATGGAAATTATTAATTAAACAGTCACGTGACTGTCCCGGGCCCATAAGTCCAATGTCACCTAAAAATCTTGGGTATCCGAAGGAATTGCAGGACCTTATGAGTAAAGAAGTCTTGAGAATTGAGTACTCCGGTTTTGAAGACTTCTATAAAATTTTACGACTTCTTGACGATGTAATCTTCCTAACTGCAACCCCCACCAGGGGCCTAATAAAAGCAAAAATCTTCACAGAACCTATTAAAGACGCTACTCCCTTCGAATTTCTCAGGACTGAGATACTACTGTTTTATTATTGACGTCATACTACGCGCGTACGTTTTGACACTAACTTCGCAGCGCCATTTGCCAGCGATAAAACTCGCGGCAGAAATATCGCAGGATATTTATTTAGGGCAAGTTCTCGGAGGTAACGGTGCTTCGGTTCACGCACTTTTAACATCCCCTACAGCTATTTTTCATTCGCTCTCCGCTCGTATCCGGTGATTCCACTTTGCTCCTTACATTTCCCATCGTCTTACTCGCGATTTCGCCTCCGCTTTTCTCTCGCTTGTTCTCCTTGATCCCGTATCGTTTTTCGTTCCTTTCTCCGGCGGCTTTCCTTCTCGTTCGTTTCTCCCGATCACCTATTCCTCTTTCAACCTCGTCTGAACTTCATCGATCGTTCGCGCTCCTGCCGGGACGATCTGTTACTCCAACAACAGGCAACAACACCTCCAGCGTTCTTTATTTCCATTAGGGTGGTCTCGAGCCATTTGTTATGATCCTGCAGGTTCGGGAGAGGAGCGTACCTAACGGGAGGAAAAACCTCACTCACCTAAATTATTCCTCCGATGGCTTTTAACGTGGAGGAGGACTCTTCTCTCTTAAGCTCGCCGGCACAACAATGATTACGCAATTTATTATTCACGCAGAGCGCCCGGGCTTATTAGTATTCTCTTATATCAATTTAAAACTCGTTTTACACGCTATATATTATGCACGATTGTCGAGCACCGTCTATTCGATGCTCTGGAGATGATCTATCGCCGGAGAAATTTAGATTTAAAAATTAATTTAGATTTATAAGTCCTCAGTCGCAGTTATCAGCAATTGATAACATTCAATTTTCGTAATTCCGAGTACGCGGTTACGTGAGTCGATGAATGACAATTGGTTTACCACCGAGATGGAAATTCGAAAGTTTTAATGCAATCGAGGACCAAGAAAATCCTCCTTACAATTTCCCTTTCGTTCCGTCTGTCGAATAAAAAGAAAGACGTTCAGATACGAGTATCAAAGCTATGACAGTCAAATTAAAATCAACCAGCCCCCCTGACGAACTAAAATTGGCTCATGACAGCACCTAATACGGTTTCGGGGTATCGGCGCACCATTCCCGCGTGGCAGCCGATGAAATTTTATTGTTTCTTCTTCGCGTGGATTCGTTCTGTCGTCGTCTGGCCGGTCGATATCCGTGTATTGTTCGCACGAAATGAAGGACTAGTTTCAATCAACTGTATAAAGGAAAGACGAAACACACTCCGAAAATAACGCGAATTTTTTCGACGTTTCAAACAGGTTCAATTTTTTAAAATAGTGCACATCCGTTAATATAAAAAATATTATAAACATCAGGTTTTAACGTGAAAATTTGCAATTTAATTCTTTTAGAAATTACAAGGAAAAATTAATAAGGTCATTTCTTAAAAATAGTAGCAAGTAATGTTCTTCCCAGAGATTTTAATAGTGCGCAATAGACACTATACAGAAGCAAGAAAAGTTACGATAGAATCTGAGTTATAAAACACTTGTAAAATACACAGGAGAGTTACGTAAAAAGAGAAACATGCAATGAAATGTAACGTTCCACGTTGGAAACTGCGTTCAATATTCGCGAATTGAATTTTTTTTTTCTTCTTATACTTGGGTAACAATTTTACGTGGCACTATCTTTTTACGACAACATGGAATTTTTACGGCACGTCCTACCACCTGCATAGTTAATCAACTCGTGACTCATCATCAGCGATACAATCCCGAGGAAGGTTCTTGCAAGATGTATACGTTGAAGCTCCCACCCTCCCGCGCCACCTAAAGTCCATGATCTCAGACTATCAGGCTTAGGACCTTGAGACAATGGACGGGTGCTCGCCTTTTATTGAATTCTTTCCTTTTACCAGCCAGTTGCTCGAGCGGCACTCCGGCTGTATATGTAAATGTAGCTTAGGGGACGTAATCCCATGGGAAGACGAGCAAGGGAAGCGAACGGCGAACTGCAGCAAGCGATATTCCGTCATTGGTGGGCGCACCCTTATCTCCTCTGTACACGCTCCTGTATCACCCTTCGATCGCAAAAATAGAATCCTAGAATCATGAAATTAATGATGCCAGTTTATCCCTGCCCCGAGGACTTATCGGAAAAATCCTGATCAATTGACATCGTTATATCGCGCGAGCAACAAGTCGATTCAACTTTGATAGCTGTTAATTACTATTTTCAACTTTAGAACGATCACGAGTCGGCCGATGCTTCTCTGCTGAGTGGATTCTATGCAAACGATTATTTAACAGCAATTTTTACGTCGTCGATATTATTTGTTTAATATCTTAGAATGTAGTAGTGTATTTTCAATGTTACATCGTGTACTGAGACTTGGAGTTTATAAATTTTCAAAAATTGAGCACTCGTCCAAGCACCCGGAAATTCAACAAAATTTTAAATGTAACAAAACATTTAAAAACGTTTCATAAAAATCAGTACAAATACAATTTAATGGAGACTCAATATTGCACGGCAAAGGGTTACCCCTTTTTCAGTGACCAAATTTTTCATGAAGTTTAAAAATTTAATACACTTGTCATGATTGAATTGGACGAATTTAACAAATAAATACCGTGCTCTGGCATTCGATGTATTTAGTCGACGCACGTTTAGCGCCGACTCCTGAGATTCGAGACGGCACTTTCTCGCGAAAATAGAAAAATGACGTCGATCCGGAGCTAATCCGCGAAAGCCTTTCAAGATTCGAACCTCGGTGATTCACCGAGCCCTCGGAAGGGCCAGTATGTACCACATAGAACCATGTACCCCGCGATATAAGTCCGTTATACTGGAGGACCTTCTTTCTTTGACGGGATTATTGGCGCACGCGAAAGAAGGGCCGCCATTGACAGAAAAGAGTTCACGTGGCTGGCACCGATACTCGAGAACATTCGAGGCTCTCTTGCAAATTAATTTGGCTGCCATCCGTTTGGTCATGTCTATTTCCCCCACTTTGATCATATCGCATAAATTCCCGGGTAATTCAATCAAACACGGCAGAAGGAACACGTCGCTTTGACATTTTATTTGTCCCGGTCAATTATATCGCAAGTGTAACATTTATTATGCAGTTGCTAGATAACGTTGCAGTGTACAGAAAATTCTAATTCTCTTGTAATTCTTAGATTTAAGATTTTGTATTTTTAGATTTTTATTTGTGATCGTAATTTTTCTCCGAGTATATTTATGCGAATACCTTTGACATTTAAGCGTGCAAGTGCTTTTACTGCCATCCTACGCATTTTGTACAGATTTTTAGTTGTTTATCTCTTCAAGGAAATTCATGTCCTCTATTTCTGTCTGAGAAAGCTGGCAATTTTCTTTGATCTTGGTTAGGCGTTCCACGAACTACAGAAATACATTTATCATAAAAATGCATTTATGACAAAAAGGAGTAGATGAAATTTAAAACACCAGAAACATATTAAGAAATTTCAAATACTGTTATATTATTTTGAACTAATTAAAATGATTTAAAACCGAAATAAATGTCTACTTACCCCCTGTATCCTGCAATTAATGTAGACAACATTTATTTTGCATAAAAAATCAATTATTTAAAGAATTATTCATTATTACATAATATTTTCACTATTTTGATTCTTGTAGTATGGCGACCCATTTTCTTGTTCAGAGAATTTCGAAAGTACATCGATGTTCCTGTAACACTGTAATAACAAAGGTCTGTTGTCGTAGCTCCGAAGGGTTTCAACTTTATCGTATCGTGAAAATGGATAATATTGTCTTTATAGAAATGTTTTCAATGGCCGAGCTGAACACGTGTATTATTTTTGTAAGTTTATTCTTTGGGCGACCGGCGGAACAGTCCGATCTTCCAAGGACGGTACAAAATTGTTTTCATTGTTTGTGTAGCAGTGTGCTCGAGTGGAAAATGTTTTTGGCGCGTCACGACCTGACCTCGACACGTTTAGTCATCCTGTGTGCTTTCTTGCCGCGCGAATCGCGATGAACCGACGCGACGCGTGCAATGTCGTCATCCCTTGGCGAATTCCATAGAGACTTTATCGCGAGCCATGCTTGGCTGTTTTATCTCGTTTTTATTTTCACTTTCAAGTTAGATCCTCATTTTCTGCGTACTCTCTGTTTTAACGCTAATAGCGAATTTCTGCGACAAGATTCAACACCTTCTAACAAAAACTAAAAAGTGACTTGGTACTTTCACATTTAAGAAGAATTGTTTTATTAAGTATCTGTTGTCTCGTAAAATATATTTTCTTGTATCGCGAAAGAAAGGTATAACATATTTTTTCAGAATATTATTTAAAAACAATATTAATTAATATTATTTCAGCCGATTATGCAAATCTTGTGATTGTCGTATATCCTTCTCGATCTTTTTTATTACGGTCGAACGTTGTTGGGAATATTTGCACTCTTAGTTTGCGGGAATCCAGTTTGCGATCTAATATTACTAATGCATGAAATTATCGGAGCGCATCGTTCTAATGATTGCCATAATACGTTCACGTTTGTCGTGTCTCCCGAGACTCGATGGAGAGAATAATGTGCTCGTTTTACACACCCCTAAGGAACACATGTAGTAACTACATGCACGTTGTTGGAGCGTCGAACTATGATGTCCATTAACTTAATTTGTCTACAAAATGTGTCTCACGCTTTGGTGATCATCCTGCTTATTGCATTACTATTTAGACACACTAATTTGACTGATCCTCACAAATCCGTCCCTATTAAACCCAGTGTAATAAGTATTAAACAGCAAACCAAATTTCAAGTACAGCAAAGTCTTGATCTAACGGAGCTGCACGATCTTAGTCAGTTCCCCTATCCCCTCCACTGGGGGCAAACCTCTCAAGCTGCGTCGTCGAGTAGTGTAAACATGCTAATCCGTGTTTACAAGCGCTGTCCTTCTCTACGTTCGGCGCGGTCGACGCGGTCACAAGAAAATAATAGCCTTGCACGATCTATGTCACAGCACGGACCCAAGGATTGGGCTTAGATTGTATTAATATGGAATATTAAGTATTAATATGGAATACGACCGCAATAGAGTAATTTCTAAAAACGGAAACTGTACGGTAATTTTAGGTGAAAAATTTAGTTGGGAATGAAACGGAGGTCCAGCGTCTCGGCGCGGTTGAATTAATTAGGCTAATTGAAAATTCGGCGACGTTCAGCCAGCGTTAAGCGGTCCAGGCGTCTCTTAAAATCACCGGTCGCCGGCACCTGTGCCTCCTTTGTGAACGTGACAATCCGGAGACCCTCAAGTGATGTTCATGGGACATCATGATCCGTGGGGTCGGTTTAATGGCTGTCCCCGCGGAACGGTCACGTGCACTGTATACACATATATCTTTCGAGCGTACATAAGCAAGTCGGCTGCCTATACCGTACGGGCTGACAACGCCATTAATAGCATAGTGAATGGTCGAATGACGTCACATCGAATGTTCCATAGTAAAGCCTCAGACTCGGCTTAATTATAAAACGCTGCCTTGCCGCAGCAAAAAATATTCTTCAAACAATGGGACAAGAAGCCCGTTTTATCCGCGGAAGGACGTCGTTTGTTTGACGGGGTAATGCAACTAACAATGACGCTGGGGCTGGGTGAATTTATTGTAGGGATCGATAGCGATTGCTCGAGTGACGACGATTATGCAATTTCTCCTGGAAACTAATCTTCGAAGATCGATACCAGATCCAGATACCAGGTCTGTACACTGAATTAGAATTTAATGGACGCAGCGGGAAAATTCTATGAACCTATTGTAGTCCGATGGATTTTTATGCAAATTCAAAATTGTATTGATTGCAACATGCAAGAGCTACACAAGGGTTTTTATGGAACTGAAAACAATACAACAGCAGCCAGTGAGGTAAACCGTATAAAATACTGATTATATTTTCTCTTTGAAAAACACGAAAGGAGTTTCGCATTACTCGTGCGGTAACCTAATATAGTCTGTAAAACTCTGCACGTACGAAGCAAGTTTTAATAAAACACGTCATACCCTTCGTCGTTGAATCCAATATCGAAGAAGGAAGAATGTTATGCAATTTCTGTTACAATAAAGCATAAAGATTCTCGGTCTGAATATTCATGAAAATTTTTCACGGGCGAAGCCAATATCGAGATTTCATCTAATTTTCATTCCTCCAAATTCTTTCGCAAAAAATATGTAAAGTATGCTGGCCTGAATATTCATGAAAATAGTTTTGGTTTTCGTAAGGTTCGCCGACGTGTGTATGCCTGTGCGTGTGCTTTATGAAGTCAACGAGGATTGCGTGGGCGGAGGGTAAACGTTAGAAAACGTCGGGAAAAGAGGCTGTGGGATGAGAAAGTGAGGTAGGGTGGTAGTTGTCCCCATGGGACGGTCACGTGGCCTATATACCACGAGAAACTGTAGGGGCCAGCGCAACGGCAATGGGTACCACATGACGGTGTCCCATAAATAGTCGGCCGGACGCCGGAATTTCCATTATATCGCGTTCCCGTAGGCAGTCTCCATAAACAATATCATCGAACTCCGCGCGGCGAAATGGCATTCCCCATTAGGTGTTTGTGTGCAATATTTATTACGGACACGGTCATTGTGATACGCGGGATTTATGGGGGTTTGTCGGCCGAAAATCTGCAGCACTCTCTCCCTCTCCGCATCCCTCTCGCATCGACGTAGGAAGAGAGGGACGAGCGAATAGAAGTGCGAAGAGGAAAAAGGGCTCGAAGGGAGTGAGGGGTGGCAGTGTTTGAAAATAGTTGAATAACGCCGACAAGTTTGGTACACCGTTCCGTTGCGAACGTTTTCGAACTCTCCGCGATCGCCCGAAAATTCCGGCGATTCTGCAGCCGATATTTCACGTCGAGTTAACGCGTCGATGCTCGTAGTTCGCTGCGATAGTTGTAATCACCTTCAATTAACGGGTTGAGCAGAGTGCGCGTAATAGCCGGATATATTTCAAAGTTGCCGCGGGAACGCCTGAAACCGTCGTTTACACTGTTTACGCTCTGTTGCGTTAGCTTTTTTCGCACGGTCTGCGGGTTGCGGCAAAGTTTATTTAATGGGCGACTTAATCCTTACGGCCCCGGTGGTAATTTGTTACGATTCCTCCTGCTCTCGTGATAACTGTATGTTGTGAGCGTTGCTTTATCGTTTACTCGATGCGATTTAAATGTATTGAAGCTTAACAAAATTCGTAGATTAACCGTAACCACACCAGAGAATAGTTCACGATAAGGTGTTTTACTAACGATCCAGCCTGCACAAGAAATTCCATGCTTGACAATACAGCAGCAACCGCTCCAAGATTCCACTCCGACCGCAGGTGTTGATGCTTTTGGCTCAGTTGGTTGTTGCTCGAATATTTCATGAGCTCAACGAGTAAGTTCTGCGTCACCCTCCTTGAATGATTCATTCCGCGAGGGTGGTTCTCATAGATGCTCCGCACAATTGCGGTTACCTCTTTTTTTTCTTAAATGATTACGAGGGCGTTGCTGCTTCCTCTGTGTTCTCCTGTATTCGTTACACTGTACTGTTTATATTCATCACACGATATCTGTTCAGCCAAAATATATAGGGTCAGACACTAAGAACTATTATATGAAATAACTCGGTATCTATGGTTCTATCAAAACACCTTTTAATGTTTTAAAACACCTTACTATTTTGTGGGGCGCATTGAACGAGTACAGTTTGATCTTTTATATCCCTTTTTTGTGGACACATCAAGGTGAACTTGAGAATTTTCAAAGGATTTTTCAAGGTGGACTCAAGGTCATCATATTATAGGTCGCTGAATTCGTTCTTCCATCGGTAACAAGGTGATATCAAAACAAAGTTGCATTAACTTTGAGAAAACTCAAGGTCGTCCACCTAGAGAAGATTTGTGACCAACATAAGATGTCCCTCCGAAACTTCAAAAGGGACACCCTGTATAGTCAATATGAGCTGTAGAACCGTGCACACTCCCAGTGAATAATGCAGAGCAGTAGAAACATTTGAAGAATATACCGTTGTATCATTTTCGAACAAAGAAATAAATGTTTACATAGCTCTTGGAGCTTGAAATTTTGAAAACGTAATTTTTATTTTGCATACAAGTCCGACGTCTGTCGATGTAATACGGTCTGGTGCGCGAGCTCGTCGCAAGGAACTGATAGGCCCTCGGAAGACTCGGTCGAGCATGGAAGTTATGGTTTGTTTAGCAGTTTCCATGATCTACCATGCGAATTTCCCCTTGATTAATGTACGCTCCCAGTTTGGACTTAAGCTCCTTCAGGATCGAGGGGGGCAGGCTCCTCTCCCGGGACCAAATCATGGAGAACTTGTATCCCTGGTGGTGAGGCGTGGTGCTCTCTGTGCAAACAACCATGGCGACGAAGGCACCGTAGTTCCCGTGCACTATGACGTGCCTGAAAGGTCCTGGGAATATAATAAAATTCGAAAGTTAACGGGGGAACTCCCGATTGTTGACCCGGGGCCGGGTCCGGAAACTGTCCCTTCCCGAGGAAGAGAGGCCATTGATCACCGTTGTAGATTCTGTGGCCGAACTTTCACCGGCGCAAACACTTTTCACCTACTACTACACGGAACGGCGGCGATAACGTGACAGTGAAAATATTAGTTTTATTGATTCCCGTGCCGAGGTTCTCGAAGGTCTCGCTTTATGTAACGCGCTTTATTTAGAATCCCGTTTGCTCGGGTGCAAAGTACTTCGGCCGGGACGCAGCTAATCAAGGACTCGATTTGCGAAAGGTCAAATTCGCGTGCGTTAGCGCGGTGTTGGGCGATTTTGCGACAGAAGTAAAGGGCAGAAGTTCTCTTATATAGGTGGGAGAAAATTTGAGGGGTGATTCTCCATGACAATATAAGACGAAAATGAAGAGTAAAAAATTTGCGATTTCGGCTTCATTTTCTAGTTATTATCAATTAAAAATCCGCCTAAATGCGGCAACCCGCCCAACAGAGGTGTAACGTTGTTTGTGTCATAAAGGCGCGCGAGAGTATCTATGACGTACCCCAAAGTGCACCTCTGTCGGCCGGGTTGCCGCATTTTAGGCGAATTTTTAATTGCTAATAACTCGAAAATGAAGGCGAAATCACACTTTTGTTACTCTTCATTTTCGTCTTATATTGTAATGGAGAACCACCCTTTAAATTTTCGCCCACCTACACTCGAACACCCCGTGTATGTTGTTAATGACCCGAGTGGTTGAAGCAACGTCGAAATTGTGAACACAAGCATTCTGTATTCATTTGTTGAAAATCTGGTAGTCGCGTAATAATTCATGTACGGAGAAAGAAATGAAACATTTAAAAAATGATTTGTGGGATGGAAAAATAGATAAATTTCAAATAAGATTTTAGCAAATTCAAACCACTACACCATTGTTTTGTATTTTATTTCATAATGAAACTAAAGCGTCTTTTCAAGCTTTCTGTACAGTGACTCAATGTTAAAATTCGCAGGGAGGAAAGAGAATCGTTGAATATATATTAAAATGATTTCTGGGGTAAGATTTGACTAAATATTTTACTTACCCAACTTCTTCCTCGACCCTTGTAGCTGCCAAATGCCGATGATTTTGTTCCCTCTGACGGTTCCTTCCACGTTAAAAGTGACAGGAACACTGTTTCTAAGACTAAGCGCCGTGTATTTTATACTGAATGTGTTGATAGATTTGCTTCTCACTGAAAACTGTCCACATCTGCTCAAACTTTCGTTTATCGGCGTACCAGCCACGAAGTACCATTTCCCTGAAAACTGAAACGGTCGAACGAAGGCTCCATTATTAAAATAATCGAATGTGAAGCTAAAAAATGACTGTCAAATGATAAACACTAGAGCATGATTCTAGGTTAACGTGCCAAATATTCGAGAAAAACAATATCAATTTTACTAATTATCGTTTCATATGTAGCATTGAGGCTCAATTCTTCTTATCAAGTCTTTTTCGTTACATTTTTAATTGTCATGAAATTATAGCGCGTTTCCCGGAATTTCCCATTGCACATACCATAAATGAAGATCGTCGAGCGACGAGTAAGTTTTAGGACGTCCTCCCCTTACAATTGGCGCACATAAATTCGAATGAGGATCGTGCGTGTGCACGCAGGTTTGAAAATTAATGTGTACAACTGTAGCGATCCAATATTGACAGGTTTCGGTGCAGGCGTGCAAACCCACGACCCGTTTAACCGACACTTCACCGAATTTACGCGTGTCTGTGTAGCTGCGTCAGGCTCATTGATATTGTGTAACCGATGGCATTATACGTTTCGGGCTATCGTGATCCGAATGAATGAGTCTTCCACATGATCACGCAAACATCATTCTCGCGTGCACGTAATTGAAGGACTTGATGCTGAATGGAAATTTCGTATATTTCTAGACATTGATCCAAAGAGGTACTGACATAGTAATTCCTCGTAAGAGATTGTGTATAGACAGGATTTTTTCCAAGACCTCGGAAAGGTCAGCCATAACTTTGTACTGTTAAGCACTTTTAAACGAAAAAATTACGAGGCACTGCCTAAAATATACATTCTTAAAAACAGAAGCATTTTTTGAATAAACTCACAGTTTTTGAGAAAAAATTCTCAAAAATCACTTTTTTCAGTCTTCTGACACAGGTTAGCCCTTGATGAATCAACTGAAGGTTACACGCTTGAAGATGCACTTTCCATTTCAAATGACCTTTAACTGAAACCCTAGATCGAGTACCTCGAAAACTATACCTAAAAAATTGTCAAACAGCTCCCGGCATAGTCATCGATACAATCGTGTTAATCGTCCATTTTTTAAAGATGAAACAAACACTTTTGAGGGTCTAGGAAGTTTCTAAAAATAGTTACGGTATACGTGTACTTCGAAAGAGTCAAATACGTGCTTGATGCCCCACGAGTGACCTAATGCTTGCAAATGGCGGTGTAAATTGAATTCGATCCCGTCCCCACCCAGTGCAGCTCGTACGAGTGTCGCATTAACAATAACGGATTACCTGATTCAAGTCCAGTGGCTGTCCAATATCCGGCGTGCACGCGGTGCAATCGCGTATCAAACACACCGTGCAAATCAGCGCCGGAAGTACCGTGCAGAAACGCAACATTTTCTGGCTGGCTCGGAGCGTGCGTCACGTCGTGCGCCCGACGATCAACGGCCGCGGACTGTTCGGTATATTGAAACCGTAAACGCGGATTCTGACGGGATTCCAGTTCGTTATCTACGACGCATTACTCACGGGGGTTTGCCGAGTCAGTGGCGGTGGATGGAACCATGTACAGGGTGGAGTACCTAAACCGAAACATCCGAATCTCTCGGATATTTATGGCCGCGCAAAATATCTCTTCCGCGCGAACCAACGCAATTTTATAGAGAAGTTTTCTACCAGGGTCAGCTTTTATGGGATTCTAGGCTCGTCAATTCTTTTTTCACTAACACGGTTTTGGTCGATACAAATTTTCGCTCGTTCTCAAACAGATTTGTACGACTGTGACATTTCAATCTGAATTGTGGAAACTGAAATGGATACCGCAACAGGTAATAGTTAAAGATTCTTCATGACAATTATTCAGGATAACGGTTCTTCATAACTGTTTTACTCAGAAACTTTATTATAAAATAGCAGATTCTATGCATTTATGACAAAAGGATGCAATTTAACGGAACGAGAACATTAGAAGAATTTACGAGTACAGTAATGTCTTGATCCAAGTCGAACGGAGCTATACGATTTTAGTCATTTCGCTTATCGCCTCCACTGGGGGGGGGGGTATAACCACGAGGGGGCGAGAAACATGCTGCGTAGTTCGTGTTTACATGCGCTGTCCCCTTCTACACAAGAAAGTAGTAGTCCTACACGATCTATGACACAGCACGGAACTGAGGATGTGGGTTAGATCAAGACTGTAAGGTAATGTACTGTTATATTATTTTCAACCTATTGAACACATTAAGGAAGAAAATAAGAGGCTGTGCTCACAATGCAATCTACCGAAACTAAAATAAAAACATCTCCATCGACCCATAAAAAATGGCGAAGTTTCATTCATATAATTTTATTTTTGAAAACAAGATCTTCCGTAAATTCATGTACTATGAAAGTACAATAACTGTGTGTAAAAGTACTTATTCATACGACGGTAAATGACTATTGGGATGTTCTCGTTCGAGGACTCCACCCTGTACATCGACAGTGGCAGTGTGTAAACGCTATAGTCGTGCCTAAATACCCGCGTTCCTCTTGTTTGACTCCCACCTATTTACAGTTGTTAGTGTATCCGTGTGCACGAGGATTGGTCTATGAGACACATTTGTCTCTTCCACCCGCTCCCGGGTTCTTGAGAACTACGACATGATACCGAGTTGTTTGTTGTTGATGTAATTTACCCTGGGAATCGCGCACGGGCGAGAGTTGAATGATATCCGAGGAATAATGGAAGATCGCAGGCAACATCGGACGAATATTATTCCGCACTCGATACAGACAATCCTACAGACATTCGAAATTGATCTGATAGTATGTAACAATTAATTGGCTTTTCGTTTGCTTTCTCGTTTCCGGTTTTACTCGGAAGCGTCTAGAATTCATTGCATCGGCCAATATTTGTTTTATTGATATTTCACTTCGATTTTATTGACTCGGGATTTTAATTATTGCTTCCGGCGATGTTTGCTCGTATAAAAGCGATAGTTATTTTTACGACGGGAATCGTAAACGAACGCTTTATAGGTCAGTTACAGAATATGAACGCGTAGAAATTGTATTACCTTATGCTGTTTTAAGACCAGCTTGAAACATCTACACCTCCTAAAAACATATTAAAAATAAGAATTCAAATAAAAATAAAAATAAATAAAATAAAAGTAAAATAAAAATCGTCTCCATCTGTTGCAAGACATGGGAGCCATATAGAAATTTTCTTCTTTTTTCGAGTAACTTAATAAGCTGAAAATTGCATAGCAATACCTCCTAACTCTACCAAAATTTTTACTGTCTTGTTTTTATAATCCCTCCTACTCGCTGTACAGGGTGTTCGACTACAGGTGAGAGAAAATTTGAGGGGTTCTCTATGAGAATATAAGACGAAAATGAAGAGTAAAAAATTGTGATTTCGGCTTTATTTTTGAGTTATTAGCAATTAAAAATTCGCCTACAATGCGGCAACCCGGCCGACAGAGGTGTACGTTGCGTACGTCATAGAGGCACACGACGGTAACTTATCAAGTGACATACTCCGCATGCCTCGCAAGAATTCAGCGTGTGAACCGTTCGATTAGGTCATTCGACACGCATTTTCGGTTCTAGCCGAATTATTGGCTAAAGTGTGTGACGTCAAAGCATAAATGCGAGGACCCTCTTTGATACGTGACCGTCGCGCGCCTTTACGACGTAAGCAACGCACACCTCTGTTGGCCGGGTTGCCGCATTTTAGGCGGATTTTTAATTAATAATAACTAAAATCTGAAGCCGAAATCGCAATTTTTTTGTTCTTCATTTTCGTTTTATATCGTCTTGGAGAACCACCCCTTAAATTTTCTCCCACCTGTGTTCGGACACCCTGCATATTCTGTATATTTGTAACAATTGTGTGCCGTTCGAAGGTGAAGGAAACACAATTTGAAAACGACAATATTTACAGTTCCAGAGCAGGCTACTTCGTGAAAGTAATTCCGTAATCTCCATCGCGGAATGATTTCGCAAGATCAACGGCGCCCCATCGCTCCTGGATGTTTGCCGAGGAATGCATAAACCGCGTTTACCTTCGGCCGCGATAACTGTTTGCATCCCGGGTGAAAATTATAACGGCCGGGTTACGGAGCCGATAATACGGATTTACGAGGCGCGCCCCTGCGATCGGGAGCCACGCCGCGCCGTCAATTCGTCGTCAATTCAGACCCGATAAGTGTTTATCTAGCCCGACAGTCGCGGGTCTCTATGGTGAAACTATCGCGTGAAACTCGGCTAAGAATAATAGCCTCCTCTCCCCTGTCGATATCTACGTTGATAGTTTTGACTGCATTAGCCATTACTCTCCGAGCGCGCCTATTTTCTTCCCCGTTCGATCCTATCGGCGCGGCGTGAAATACGCTGCAGTCGCGAGGCGATTCGCAAGCCGTCGTTCGCAACGGGCAACGAAACATTTTATTCGCGAAAATCTAGACTGATAGATTTTGGATTTCTATACATTCACATTGCTTTTGCAGGTTTGTGAAATCCGAGGAAACGTATGTATTAGGTTGCTGCATATGAAATGTCAAGTTCTTGACCGTAACATTAAACAACCCTAGTTGTTCATCAAAGCACTATTGTAATCAACATATCCTCTCAACGAACTACAAGTTTCTTGATCACATTTGTATAAATGTATCAAATGCTTGAATAAAAATCGATATATTTCAGTGTCCTTAAAAATAATTTAAAAATCAATAGAAAAAGATTCATATCATCGACTTGTTGGGAAAATAATTTTAATAAAAAGCTAGTATAAAATGGTTGAATAAAAATCAATATACTTCAGTGTCCATAAAAATAATTTAATACCATCCTGTTGACGGCAAATAATAATAGTCAAACCTGGTATAAATCCTCGAATAAAAATCAAGAAAAATAAATTCATACCATCGACTTGCTCGTAAAAAAATTATAATAAAAATCTAGTATAAAATGGTTGAATGAAAGTCAATATACCTCAGTGTCTTTTAAAATAAATCGACGTTTTGCTGCTAAAATAATATTTTCGAAATACCATATCAATTTTATTTTTGTATAAATAAAACTTTATCGGCTGGGTCCATTCTTCCTACGAATGTGATTCTGTGAAACATATCATCCGCTTGACCGTGCAACTAAAATACGAGAGAAATTGCATTTTATCAGAACGCAAAGTTTCAAAGGGCAAAATCCAGGAATAATTAATGGAATCACGGGAGCTGATATCGAGGTTTTGCCGAACCTAATCTCGTCGGCCGTGGAACACCGTTGTTCCCGAAGTTTACTGAATCGTTTTGTCGGCCTTTTGTTTCCGGCACGTGATCTTTCTTCGAGGGGCGGTTCGAACGGACAGCATTACGGTCCAGTTTAATTTATCTGCCGTCATTATTACGTCGTGATTAAACCGGCGGTCTCGATTGTCGGCGAGCGAGTCTGCTCCACGGGGATGTCTGACTTTCGGTTTAATTAAAAAAACGTGATCACCGTTTTCAGAAGTCCCTCGGTTATATCCCCTTTCACGTTTGCTCTCTCTCTCTCCCTCTCTCTTTCTCGCTCTCTCTCTCTGTCTTCAATCGAGCCCTTCACGCGGTCTCTGGATATTTTTAGCAATCAACTCGAAATGTTTTTCTATTCGCGCCAATTTGCTATCGGCCGTCAAACGGTTCTTAAATTACGGGGGAAGAGAAATGTCCGTGGAACGCGTGAACACGTACCGGAAATGAGAACGCCAATCGAACGGTGCCGGAGTTTAAACGAACGTTGGACTTCAAATAAATTTGAAACTAAAGTCGGAGATATCTCGCAACCAGCTCGATACGCCTGGTAACTGGAAACTTCAGCAATTTAAAATAAAGATTTTCGAACAACTATCAACTTAAATATCGGAATCCAGTACCTTGGCGAGATTTACAAATAATATTCAAATCAAAGTTTCTTGGAAATTATGAAGTACTCAAGATGACATATTAGTCGAGACCACATTAACACTAGGTTTACGGAGCATTAAAAGTGAGTATTTTACATTACTTTAGAAAAATAAGAGGAATGTGTCTATCCAAGTTTTCAGCCATTTTTTAAATAATATATACCTAAGGAAATAAGTTTGTTGAGTAATTCCACGTAGACGGATCTTCACAATTTCAATAATCGTAAATTAAAAATATTAGAACTCGCCATTTTGACGGGTCCCGTAAACCTAGTGTTAAAACACAGAATTTTTAATTCGAAACTGAAGTCTACAGGGTCAAAGTGTTAAAGGGCAGATTATTAAAATAAAGAGAATCGAGAAGTACGAATGCAAATATCATATGAGCAGCAGGCGAGGGTTCGCACGCAGATATCTAATTACGATTATTTCGTGGGCCTCGCGGGAAATTCAGAAATTCGTGTCGGCAAATTAGTGTTTAGTCTGATAATGGGTTAGCCGGTAACGATACGCGTGTGTAGGAGAATGGAGAAAGGTTCATTCTCCAGTCGGGAAGATACATTTCCACCGTGAAGTCGACGAGCTCTCTAACAAGGTGACCGCAATCTAGCCAGTACAGCACCCAATTAGCGATGACCCGAACCGGCTCAATTCCAGTGGCCCTTAAAACTATGAAATTAGTTCTCCCGGCCGTAGGACGGTCTTTCCCTTCGAATCACCCTTTTCACTGTTTTCCCCCGGAACCGTCGCGTCGCCAAACTACAAACAAAGATCCGAGACGCTGGAGCGACTTGTTCTGTCGCCAAGCAATCTTCGCAGTTCCGACAGGTGAGGGCGAAACTTACGCAACCTGACGAAATCGAAATCTTTCGTTATTCTTCTCGCGCGAGCATTGCAAAATCCACGAACCTACCAGCAGAACAATTCGGGACGTACGTTAACATTTTATCGTCTTTTCCTGGGGTTTTTCTGGAACCCTGTTGGCTCTTATACTGAATAAAATAAGCGTCTCTGAATATCCAAGGAATATCTAAATTGTTAAAGACCGGGCATCGAGAGGAAGCTACATTCATTTTTCCCATTTGTTGCCTCGTCGAATAAGCGATATATACAACTTCTTGAAGAGTTTAGAGTGTCTGTGACTTCAAGAGACGTGCTGTGCTTTACCATTTAATTATTTTAAAGTAGCACGAGGATTTTGTGCAGTTCGCAACAACTTGTAGCACGCGGTTAAATAAAATAAGCAGCCATTAACGGCTGCTATAGCCATTCGCCATTAACATTTGATCAGGCAAATTTACCTCTTATTCTAGATTAAACAATGTAACTTTGGGAACAAGAATTTAAGTATTGAGTTAGAATGAATCGCTCACGGTTACTCAAGTATAAAATCAGACAGGAAGCGTCTCAATATCATTTGTCGAATGTGTTAAAAACATTCAAACATTAGAAAGGAAACAGAAATCTTTTTGCGAATATCGATTCATTCATCGGTTGCCTGAAAAATGGAACAAGGTGATTAATAGACAAATATTTTGAGTATTGAAAGATTTATGACTGTTTTGGCGAACGAATAAACGGTAAATTTATTTTAAAAATGCAATTCATCTCTGAGAGCAATTACGACATGCACGTGTGAAATTCAGAATGCTGTAACATAGCATGAAATTTGGCTCTAACATGCAATTAGCACGAACAATTTAATATTCGATATAGAATGGTGGAGCAGAAAGGTAGAATTATCGCAGGAAGCAAAGAGGTTAGTGAAAGAGCAAAAAAAAAATGGTTTAATATCCAGCTAGATAATTAACAAATTCAAGAGTCCAGCGTGTAGCTGGGCAGTGGAGAAACTGCGAAACCAGTTTCGCCCAGAGCTACAGTACAAAGGGATTCCGGGATGAAAAGAGTCGTTGTTAAAACGATCGTCTCTGAGGGGCTGGGTTGTCTGAAGCACGGAACTTTTGCGAACGGTTTCGCTCTCTTCTTCTCTCCTCTCTCTCTCTCTCTCTGGAAATGTTGTAGTACAATGAAATCGAGGAAAGTCGTCGGAACAGGGGACAACCAAAGAGAGGAAAAGAGAGAGAGAGAGAGAGAGAGAGAGAGAGAGAGAGAGAGAGAGAAGGCGGACGCCGTGATTAATGTAAAATGCGGTTCTGTATAATTACTTAATTAAATTCATACATCACGCGGTATTATGCGTGGCGCGTTGCGATCCGGACCCTTTGTAACGACCCTTTTGATGCGAAGGTCCCTATCTCGATAGCGTCCCCTTCGGAACGGTTACTACGTACGGTCTCACATCTGACTCATTGATATTGGACCAAGTTTCTAATAGACGATCGTATCGATAACTGATACCCGTGGCCCAGGGACGTATGCAATTACACCGACCGATACGGCCGAATTACTCGAGGGTGTTAATGACCGACGCATCCAGTTACCAAATCTTTTTCATCTGGTGATGCGAACGCCCCCGGTAACGATCCGGAGCGTGACATCGGCCATTGTGGTTGGCGAGTAAATGGGACATGATTGCATAACAATGCAACAAATATTAGAGTAGGCATAGTTCCTACCATTTTGGCATGTCAGCTATGTCGAACTCTTGTGGACTAGCATTTTTTCTCATTCATTGGGGAAATTGATTTTGCACATTTCGAGTCAATCTGTGAACCAAGGGATGGCTGTGATTTGGCAATAATTTCAATTACATTTTATTTTATCTCAGATCTACCATAATTTCAATACAGCTACCTAAAGTGCAGTTACTAACAACAAGAAAAATATTTCTTCAATATAAAGATATATTACTTCAAATATTACTCTGGACAATCTGTTAGACTCGCGGTATAAAAAAAATCCTGGATTATTTTCGACAATTATTTTCCCCATGTACAGGAAACTTCAAGAATGATGTTGCAAGTAGAGAGATTGCAATGCAGTATACAAAGATAATTTTAGTCGATTATATAAAGTGTTGGAATCTGTCTTGAAAATAGAGCACAGTAAGGAAAATGTTGCATGCATTCTTTGTACGTTGTTAATTTGATTTTGATAGAGGACGACCATCTTCGGACTAACATAAGCGGTGCCAGCAGACGTTAAAATTTGCCGGAACATTTGACTAGTATTTCATACCCTCGGTCTGGCCCGTCCGAACAGAAACCCAAACGATATTGGGCACACGCACACTGTCTTCGGCGGCCAGTAATACCCTTGAAGCATTTGAATCAATTACTGCCTCGGGGTTCTTAGGCGCCCCTATCCCGCATTACAAACGGGGAGTCCGGCGTAAAGTGAATTAATTAAGTGTCCGTAGGTACGACCGATGCCCCGGTCTCGGTTCATGCACAGTCTTGGACAGGAATATTCTCTCGATCGAGCGCTATCAACGTCAAACTTCCTAGCATTTCTCCGTTGGAACGAAGATCGCGTGAAAATCCCTTTGAATGCCACTGCTTTTAATTAATTGGGCACGATCAAATATGTCCTAGACCCCTTCGTAACTTATTATATAAATGAAATATATTTGTCATCTTCCTTCTGAAATGTGTGATTCAATCTACGAAAGAAGTAGAATACGTTGATACACTTTTAATAAATTCGTGGGACAAAAAATACAGTCTCTACTCGATAAATGTCCCAAATACTTAGGCTATAATTGTCCCAGAACTATCTCCACTACCACGGGGTTCACCGAGGCAGTGGATCAAAGAATAGTATCTCCTAGCCGATAGTTGTCCCTGGCCAGACCCATGCTTTGGACAATTATCGAGTAGATACTGTAGTCTGAAATTCTTTTACTATTTTTAACGTTTGGTGTTTCTTCTAATAGTTTTTGTCATAAAATCTGCAATCTAGGTATTAGATGGGTTTCTTATTGTACGTTTTTGTTTTAGGAAATGTTAACAGTATCGATGATTCTTCGATAATAGGGAATTTAGGGTACTTTTGGAAGGCGCTGTAGTTGTCAATGTATAGGGATAGGGCGTTTTAGGGACGGGACCCCTGACCAACAGCGGCCGTCGACGATGCTCGGTTGATTGTGCCGCTTAATCGTTACCGCGGGCTCAAATTGCGTCGCCGATAACGACGTTATCGTCGAGGACGCGATTATCCTTGGCACGGTCTCACGAATCCGCAGAACATGCCCGCAGGGACACGGGGCTGAAGAGATCGGGACCAATCGGTCTCTGAATCCTCGTGTCAGTGTCTTCCAGTGGCTTTGTTACGCTTACGGAAGAAGAATGGGCGCGATCTGGGACATTCGCGCCGGCAAATTAGTCCGGGGAAATGAATGCCTCGCCTCGTTTAACAATGCCTTAAATCCCTTTAAGAATCGACAATTGAAAGCTCCAACGGAAATTCCTCGAAACGGGATTTTGCCCACCGTAGTCTCGCGTTAAAGGAAATTACTAATAACCGTAAACGTTGTGTTCGATATTTCTAACTGAAGAAGTTATTAATATCTTTTTGTGCAAAATTATACAAAAAGATATCTAATAAAATAATCAATTTTAATCACGTTGAAGGTTAATCGCTTCAGACGACGTGGCTTTTTTAAATAAATTTCCTACGCTGTGCCTTGGAACTCGGCCAACTTGGTTAGTTAATGTCCGCAGCCATCGTTTTGTGCTGCTCTGTACCGTAATTTATCACGCGCTCGCTATGTTTTTCCTGTTAATTCTTTGGTGTAGTTTCCGAACACCGTACGATTTACATGCAATCTTCATTTTTATTCAATTCTGGTTAGGTGAACCACAAAACTGATTCGATACAGAACACAGTTTTATCTTTCATCGATGAACGCTTCTTAATTAGTAATAAAATAATCCTCGTTAATAATAGTGCAAGGCCTTGCCGGATATTCCGTGCATCGGCTCGAGGACAACACTTGCCACCCCTAAGCGACGGTATCGTCCCCGTGACACACAATTATACCTTCATCCAGAGAATTCATTAGGCCACCATCTTATCGTTGTCATCTCCATCAATCCGTCGTTCGGCCGTAATTTACGTACTCCAATTATTATCCCGTAAACGTTAGTACCCTTTTATCCGAACCATCATCCATCCCCAGCCATAAAACTCGCAGGATCGAGCATCCCTGCGTCACACGCGAGTCACCCCTTGCGAAAACAGGCTGTCGACTCGCCGGCAGGAAGTTGCCTCTCATCGGAATCGGCTTTGCACGGTTTAATCTGTGCGAGAGAGCCTCCGTTGCCTTCTAGGATAACTCGAATATTACAGTGGAGGCTCAACCTCCACGTTCGTGTTTAAATCTATTATACTATACATAATAGAATCCCAACCGCGCTGGAAGAATGCGTCGTTGCATAGGAAAATTACGTGCTCGTTAATGTTTCTGAAATGTCTCACAATTTTCAGCCAAATTAAGCTTGGTAAATATTCTGTTTACATTGAAAGGAATCCATTTTTATCAATAGACTGTGGATTTTATGCATCTGTGACCAAAGTGAGTAGAATATGAAACAGTGAGAGCATTTAAACAATTGAATAATGTGTTAGTTTCAACCGATTTGAATTATTAAGAAGAGCAACACATGTTTGCGTTCCTCCTATGTTTTACACTTAATGCAGACAATTTTCATTTTGTATAAGAGATTCTATAATATACATCCCTTTTCCATCAAGCATCTGACGTGCTTCCAGTTGTGTATTTTAAATCGTCTTTTTGAAGAATATTTGCAGCACCTGTATACTAAAACAATCTATAAAATCCTACTATATTGTTAAATCAATTTCGACGAAAATGTAACACGTATAGTGACTCACGAAAGTATTTGAACACTTACACATAAAGTTTATGTTTGTGAGAAATAATTCATAACTATTGCATACATATTTCGATTCACTTGAAACTTGACCTGTACAATCTAGAGAGTCATACCAATTTACAATGTTAATATTATCTCTGTAAGTATTGTAAAATATACTTGTTATAATAAATGAAGTATTTCATGGTAAGCGTTCAAATACTTCCGTGAGTCGCTGTACTTCGTCCAACGAGTCACGTCAGTGAAGGTAAACAAATGTACGCGGTAGCCACTTGAGTGGGGCAAAGCTGAAGTTACATTTCTGAGACAGTCAGCGAAGGACGCACGCTGGTGTTTTGTTTACAACGTTGGATCGAGCACAACAAACCCATATGCGAGGTTGCTATCGAAATGTTGCCTTGAAACCGAACGAACCGTGTTGCTTCGGTGTGACCCAAATATTTTTGTGTTGGAAGCTTTTAGTCACGCACAACAAGAAGAGGCAACAGAAACCTCGTAGCTGTTGCTTCAGCGCGAACACATTATCTTAAATTTCTGCAGCGCGTCGAAGACGAAGAGTCCGGTTTACAATGGAGTCGTGTAACGTATGCAGGGAGGACGGTGTTCGGTGACCATGGTTCCCCATGGTCCCGTCGAAGAGGGAAACGTCGAAGCCTATGGCGTTGTGGTTCACCGCATTCCCGGTGTTAGGCAGTCCGTGTTGCGGCCGCGTTCCGAAAAGTTCCCATGCCGGGGAGCTGATGCGTCGTTAGCATGATCCGTGTCGCTGCGGATTCGTACGTCAAAATTTATCGTTCGAGCCGCGCGGCACGTCTCGTTAATTATGCACGTATGCGCGCGTGATACGCGTCGATCCTGGAAAAGCCTGGTAACAAGCTCAATGTCGGTAGTCGGAGGACGTCTGGGGACGGTGGAAATCAATGCCCGACGCATTCACGTCCATTTTGATGAGATTCTGTTTCATCAGGGAGACTCGACGAGTCGAGTTGTCTATCCTCTCCTCTCTTTCCCCATCCGTCTCGGTCTCTTTCTCTCCTGTTCCCTCTCCTTCTGGCCCCCGACGACTTGTACCCCCGCGAGCGTGTATGAAAGTTAATGAGTCAAAAGAGCCGGAGTTTGATGGTTCCATTAGTATCGACGTAAAGTCGCTGATTCATTTTGGAACGCGCGCTGATGGGGACGCGCGGTTCGAAAACTGCGGACAACCTAACGATAGCAACGGCGACGCGTATCGATTTTGAAATTGTCTGGAAACTTGCGGTTTTCCTTTTTTTCTATGGTTTACAGTGAATTCCCGATATAAGTCCCTTGCGCGGTTCTGGCGAGTGACACTTAGACGAAATCTGTGGTTCTCGCCGAACGTTGCATTTGAAATACACAGTCCACGCTGGAAATGAAAAAGTCACTATCCGTGGTAGCGTGGGTAGTCCCAGTGACCTTTAAACGCGAGACTCGCAGTGACTTATATCGGGAATTCACTGTACTAACCTCTTAAATATCGATATTATTGGTAAATAACATACAAAAAAAAAAAGTAAAAATTCCGTACAAAATATATGAATGTCCGTATGTGTTACACAAGTCCTTGACTGTCACGGGCTAGTCACTTTAAGGGGTTAAAGTTAGAAATTAAATTTAAAAATAAGTGATACATATTTTTTTATAATTATGAACGAAGGGATTGCGATGTTTACAGCTGCTGTGTATAACTTTTGTAGTTCCCAAGACAAGAACGTGAAAGTCTGTGTTGAAGGGAACGGTAATACGTCACTCGCAGCTGCTGCAGGCTCTTTTCCCTGGCCTGGCTTTAAAAATATCACTGGCTCGCACACGATCCTTATGAAAGCCCAGTAATTTCGTAGCCTCGAGCACCTCGCTGCGCGTGATCATTCGTCATACTTACCGATCCCAAATTGGCCGTGTACAACAGTCGAGATAAAATATATCGCTCTAATCCCGCGGATTCGTAAACATTTCCAGACCTATTGCGGGCTTTGCAAGTAATCTTTCCATTTTTTTTCTTCAGTTATTTATTCGTTTACTCTTACATACTCGCAACGTAATGCGCGAAGAGATTTATATTGCGATAATTTTATGGTTTTATGGTGCTACCGCAAGCTCGACCATAATTGCTTATCATACCAACTTTGGACATGTATTACAGTGTAATAAAATTACTCTTCTGAGCTGTTTAGTTGGAAAGTACTGAGAAGTTTTAGTACAGTATTCATTAACCAGGTTGCGTAAACTAATTCTGATTGCATTATATTCCAGTGAATTAAATTTGATTAGAATTTATTAGATACAGAAGGATTCAAGTGGAATGATAACTTTTATTTTTCCAGCTTCGGTTTATGTAACTAAATTACCCGAATTTTCTTCCGCAGATTTTCCATTCAATTCCAATACAAAGTGATAGAAACTTTCCCGCTCCATTTTGCGGTTCTTATCATCTTTCCCGACACCGCGTCCGAATAAACTGTACCTAATTAGATTACAACATTATTAAATCGATTTGGGTCGAGGCCGAGAGAACAGTTTGACGAGAGTATCTTCGAATCTCGGCACGCTCGCTAAACAAAGGCATTTTTAATTTCAGTTCTCGAAGCACGGGCCCGGTCGCATCGAACCGAACAAATTAAACGATCGCAACCGGCTGCGGATTCAGGCCGATTTCATTTCGCCGATTGAACCGTAAGCTGGGATTTCTTAAACACGGCACGCCGCGGTTGCATTTCGCGATTTTAATTCCATTCGTCCATTCTCACTTGAGAAGAAAGAAGAAACAGTATCGTGAACTTTCGGTCAAGTTTGGCGAATGGAGTATAAAGTCGCGTTCACATTGAGTCGATCAACCTGAAATCGGCATTTGGCAATTTAATTTCCATTCGTCGTAGCTTCCTATACGCAAACGTATATGCGCCTAACGCACGTTGGACGACTTTCTTCCATTCTCACTTGAGAAAACGGAAGAAACAGTATCGTGACCTTTCGGTCAAGTTTGGCGAATGGAGTATACAGTCGCGTTCACATTGAGTCCATGAACCTGAAGTCGTTGAATTAAAAATTGTACATTATGAGATATTAAATAGTAACAATGTGCGTATTGACTTTATTTTTTCTTTGATAATAGCACCCGTCAATCATTCAAAGTTTAACTTTAGCTTAATCTCCTCCATCGCTGTTTTTTCTGAATTGCAATTTTTATACGAATCACTTTTACTGTTCCACAAGTATGCATGTGACCGATATAAATTTGTATAGATTTCATCAGTGATGCAATATAATTTTTACATCTTCGCAGATTTGCATCTCAGCGGCGTGTCGTCGTATACTAGGAAATTATCGGGCGGGGCGTATTGAAAATTGAATCGTGCTGGTTGCACACGGTTTCCCCTCACGCAAACCGTTACAGCAGCGTGCGTTGCAGGTGGCAGGCCATGTCGAATGATTTTTGGTGAACCCGCCACGGGATTCTGGACATGTCACTCGAGTAATTAGATCGTATCGGTGTAAATATACGCGGTGCCGCCGCGCAAAGCAAATCGTTCGACCTCTTTAACCGGCCGTTTCCCCGTTCCACTACACGCGCCGCACGAGCCACGCCACAACACTGGCGAATTAATTAACGAACCTCGCCGCATTAATGATGTAACGACAGGATTTACGACGTTTCCGGCAGCGAGGGGTCGATATCCCTCTTTTCGACTTTCCTACCCGCTCCACGCCTCCTTTTCATTTCCCCGCCACCTCTTGATTAAAAGCCGCGGGAAAACTTAACCTCGAATTGCTTGGTTTCCTGCGAGCGACTCCATATTGGATTTTTCACGAATCCTTGCGACTTTGCCACGTTCCTCATTTCCGTTCAACTTCTTTTTCATGCTCTGGTTAAAATTCGACTGCATCTTGGCTCTTTCAGAAGTCAAAATCATTGGTCTATTTACAACGTTAAAAATTCTCATAGAACAACAAAGTATTTGCTTTGTTTGCTTCAAAATGGCGCTTCCACATAAAAACGCGTTCAATCATCGACGGCCCAGGACAGTGTCGAAACCATCGTAGTGGAACAAAAATTCTGGTAGACTGTAGGAAAGTTCTTGTGGAACAGCAACCTACAACAGACATAACAAAGAATCACCGCGCCTGCGCCCAAGGCCTCAAAATCGTCTGATTTGCACCCTGGGCAAATGGCCCAGGAAAATGGCACCTTTACGGAAAAACGCGTTGAACCAACGACGGCCCGAGGCATTACCGAAACCATTGGTCGAAGCGCTGCACATCCTAGTCCATCTCGGTCTGAGCCGAGCGGTAATTAGCAATCAGAAGGCACCCTCTCGGTCCCGGGATCGCGCGACGTCACTCAAAGCGGAGAGGCATTAAATGTACCGCGAGTTATTAACGACGTTTGGCTTCCTCGGGCGCGATTTCGTGTTTCCGCCTAAAGCGGATTCCACGGCGATGCGAGAGAAGGGTTGGCCCTGTGTTCGACGAACTGCGAACGAACGATAACGCGAGTGGGCCACCTGCGTCTCGCACGACTTCGCAGAAGTCGCCGTTCTCAGGGTGGCAATCGAGGGACAGAGGAGGGAGGGGGTGGCAAAGGGTGAGAGGGTGGGACGACCCTTTTAAGTGGCGACAAAGGTAGTACGCTGTTCCGACCCTCGTGGATTCGCCCTTACGTAATATCTTGGCAGTAGTCGGATCGCGGGCCACCCTCCTCTTTTTTCACTCTTTCTCTCTCACCCCCCGATTTTCTCTCTCCCTTTTTTTTTCTCCCTCTTTGTTTCCCCGTCGAAGGATATTTTGAAGGGTTCAGTGCGCGTTAATGGACGATTTAGCCGTCGCGAGGTTGCTCAACCGACGAGTGCGAAGATAAGAGAATCCGTTTTCCGCCGCGCGGCGGATTCTTGATAACTGTGCCAAGGTTGACGCGGCCATTTTACACGGTGCGTCGAGTGATGTTAATTCCGAAATTTCGGGGATTATTGCGTGCCGGAGGTTCCATTGTGCCGGTTAATTGGAGGAACCGAGCCACCCGGCTGTGCGAGCCATTGTCTGCCTCGATATAATGTTCGATAGAATTTATTCCTCCGCGGAACGAGCTGCTTGCCGAGATATTGTTAGGCACGGTATACGCAATACGCTTATCGGAGAATGGAGTTCTTCGTATACCGTACAGTGACGTTATTGTGTACTATAATTGTAGTATTTGTTGCATATCCTTTAAACCTCACCCCCTTTATTCTTTCTATATACTCATTTACTTCTACAATAGGGATATTTATGCAAGCTTACATTTCTATAGATTCACAGAGACTGGAATTTTATGGAGAATTCCTATTATATAGTACACATCTGAATGTATTTCTTTACGACCTAGCCATGCAATATAGGAAACTGCGTGTAGCTAGGTGACCTTGACGTCACTGACCTTCAAACTTTCGAGAGAAGAAAACAATGCCTGCAGGATATCGTTAATACTATTTACCACTTGATACCATTGATCAAACTGACGCGTAAAAAAATCTTTCCGTGTCTTCACAATTAATCCCTTAGCATCCGAAGGAGATCGACGCTCGTTACTCAGCAGGGTTCCTAGGGGTCTCCAGGGTGTTTTTTATTGTTACTTTAGTTTATATATTATTTCTTGTTACTATGAAATGTAAGCTACGAAAACCTTACAAACCTCCACGAAGGTTTTCAATTTTTTTTCTAAATATTATTTGAATAGTTACAAATTGCGCGAAAGAAATATATATGGGAGTCCTGAGACCTGAGTGACCCACCTCCGTATGTCAAAGGTTAATAAAGATATTCGAAGGGTCATACTTAAATGAAGCATCCTGTGTACACTATTATTCCCATTCAGAGGGCACCGTTCACCTTCCACCGACCGCGCAACACTAAAATCCATTGTTGTTGCTGAAATCTGCAAACATATCGACCGTTCGCATTCATCGCGGGCTGCTTCGCTCGTTTTCCGTTGCGGTGAACAACATCGGCGGAACGCGTTGTCAAACCTCGGAACCTCGAGCGGTTCACAATTGACAGTGACGTGGAGCGAGCGTAGAAACGTGTGGTGGTTGGACGGGGGTGGATTTTAATAAACCGGAAGCTTATTGTGCGGTCCGTTTGGATAGCATACACGCTGGCGTTATCAGAAAGGAAGAGAATGAATGCTCCGCGTTCGCCGCGACAGCGAAGAAGACAGCGAAGCGACAGCACGATGTCGACGTGTCGTCGTTGACAGTGGATGCACGGTGGTTGGAGAAAAGTATGCTGGGGGGAGAGGGGAGAGAGGTGGAAGGAGAGAGCTGGTGCCTCGGGGGTTGCATTGTTGCAGTGCCGGTGATTACGACCGGCAAGCGAACTCCTTCCCACTTTTTGCTGCAAGTTCACTGCGAGTGGTTCCCCGCCCAGTCGAGATGCCCTCAAGGTCCCGTGTCTTGTTATCACCTCGAGCCCGTGTCTGCTCTTTAAGTATCGTGCCTTTCCTACGATCTGCTTGATTGCGTCGTTAAACCCGAGACCCCGCAGTAGCCATCGCCTCGCTATTACACTCCTGATCTACGCCCTCTTACTTTCTAAAGAAAGATACAGACAAAAAAAGGTCGTCGTTGCGACTTGTTCGGCTCTGCTGGATTCTCCTAACTCTTCCTCGCGCGTCTGAATGCAGTCTGATTGACCAGCGACGAGGCTGCCATCCTGTAGAGCAACTTCAATTGAAGATCTCCGCGCGACGATCGGGCGAGGCCACGTTTAGAAAATGAGCGGGTTGACGAGCGAACGCGAGGCACTTCGGAGATACAGATTGCAACTGTGGTAACCTAACTGAGACCTTGTAGTTTACAATCGGCGGGGTATCACATTTTACGCAACTATCTTCTATACTATGTGTTAAATTAACTTAGATACTCTTCTTTTTCCTTTTTCCCCCTTTTGATGAGAATGAATACGTTAGCGGTGGTCCTGTGTCGTTCAAGTACGATGTTGTTAAGTGTGCGATAGGCTTCATTAAAAAAACTGTGTTCCAAATAAAACTTGGGGCGTCTTGCGATGGCCGCCAGATTTGTTTAGGTCGGGTCGCTTCCGAGATCTCAAGGTGACTTTCGTTGTTTCAAATGAAACACAATGATTCATGGGTTTGTAGCCCGTTTCGTGTCGAGCTCGTCAACATTTTCAAGGTCATTTATTACTGTCCATAGTTTACCTCTTACCGACCTGAAGGAAGATGTAACTAAACTTCCAATTCCGTGAGAAACTGTGAGACGCAAGAGTAAACATTTGATCGTTGTTTTGAAGATTAATAAAAATGTAATTCCGTGGTTCGTTGAACTGCCAATTCAGCAGTTAACGTATTAAAACATTCTTAGAATAGCTGGAGTACAGACCATCCAGAATACAGTGAAATTAGCTTTCGCACCTATTTTGAACTTCAGAGAACTTTCACACTCTCCTAACTGAGTGAAAAATTCCTTATATGGATTAAAACAAAGGCAGAAACCTAAGCTAACAGAAAACTGTCTGCTCACAATGGCATCTTTATTGCAAATCACTATCCCAAGAGAAGCCAGAGGAGGAAGTCGTTGCAGATCGACGTCTGATCTTCCCACGCGCACCCTTTTAGTTTGAAACGTTCCCGGCGCGCCTCTGTTGTCAATAGTCGATCGATCTGCAAGAACAAGTTGCGGAGCGTACAAAGAGAGCGCAAAGCGGATAGCGTCTAGCGTGTTTCTGTTACGGCGATGGGAGAAGTTCGATTTCTCTCCGGGATAAAGAGAGGGTCCTCCCGGGTTGAGCTGCGTTTAACGAGAAACAAGGGTGGCCGAGGATGCTGGTGTTTCTCAGGGAATCCAGTAAGACGACTTAGGAGAACAGGACTCTTATAGCGTGACGGTAGGAAGCATGTCGGTGTCTTTCACAAGAAACTCGGCCCCGCGTCGGCCCCGTCCGTAGGTGTATGTATCGCGACGATGCTGGCGGAGATGGCCCGGCGGAGGAACTTCTAAAATCAATTAGCAGCCCCTTAGGCGATGGGGTTCCGTTCCCGCGACTGCGGGAGGACCCTCTCCATCATAGGATAAGGGGTGATAAGGAGGGGTCGACGTTTATCCCAATAGAGAAACCGGCGGAACAATCACGACGTTTCTACGAGTATCTACACGTACACCGGAGGGGCCAGAAGGCGACGTGGAAGGTTGTGTGTGCGCGCGTGTGTGTGCCACCTGCAGGGGTTGCAGCGCGATCCAACCCTTCCGACGAGCAACTAGTCCCGTTGCTGCGGGCTGCTGAGATTATCCTCAGACGACTCGCTCGTCGATGCTAATGGAACCTTTTCCACGCGATTTCGACACCCTCGCGCCACGTTTTATTCCCTTTCAAAGGAGCAACCCCGACGAACACCGAGAAACTTTCATATTTTTATAAATTGATAGTTACTACTTCAATCCTCGGAATACGGATCTTTCGGAAATGATAGAGGCGGATTTTTTAACACTATTTCTACCGCGGTTTTCTGTATATCGTGAATGGGGGGAAATAATAATAACTCCGCCATCGATCGTTGAAATTTTCATATACATTTCACGATGAAAAATTTCTATTTGCCTGGCCCGTCTCGTTGTTGAAAAAAGTTAATTATTTCGCCTTGGCGGGGGCGTCGAGTGCAATCCCCCGCGCACGCATTCATCGCGGTGAATTCGAGCAGTTCTGAAGGGGCGTTTAAACTTTTACCTGGAGGGATGCGGACGAGGGTGGACCCGGTTTTCGAGCGTCTATCGCGACCCGCCAAGAACTCTAACGACCAGCAGTAATTCGTCCACCTGGAGTTGGTCTGACCGATGAAGTCGACTTACGCGATGCGTAAGACCACGTAGCCGAAGTTTCGAGATCTTGGGGCTGCTCTCCTTGTGTCCTTACGCGCCGTATAATTGAGCATCGCGGTGAAGATCCCTTTGGGGGTGGCCCTTCAACCCTTTGGGAGGAGCTGATGATGGTTGTCCAAGCTACGCTTTGTCCAAAGTTTCCGTCTTCGAGGACAATCGCACGGAGAGTGGGAGACCACCTGAGAAAGTGGAGACAATACTGTTTCGTAATTTGTTGAACGAATATTTATGCTGGATGCACGTGGGAATAATTAAATATAAATTTAATGTGTCAATCTTTTACACAGGGTGTTCGACTACAGGTGGGAGAAAATTTATGAGGTGGTTCTCCAAGACAATATAACACGAAAATGAAGAATAAAAAATTACGATTTCGGCTTCATTTTTGAGTTATTAGCAATTAAAAATCCACCTAAAATGCGGCAACCCGACCAACAGAGGTGTACGTTACGTACGTACGTAGAGGCGCAAATTCTGGTTGTATTATGCTGAACTTACTGTTCCAACATATACATATGTTATTTTAATTTTCTTTCCATTTTTTATTGCAATTTAGTTTGATAAATATTAATTATCAAGTATTAAACTACAGTGTGAGAACGAAAACGATACGAAAGTTGGTACAACCGAATAAATCCTTTGACAGATTGAGAAGCAGCCGTCGCGAGGGTTTGCGTGACGCGGTGAGCGATTCATTAAGGCAATTAAAAAGCAGCGCGAGGTATGGCGATCTTTCACCTGAGAAGCTGCTTGCCAGGTGACAATGGGTGAAATTGCGGGTGATTAAATAGGAACGTAATATTCAAGAGCCGGTCTTTCATCTTGGCGTAGGGTGAAGGGTCTCGTTAAAGAACCTTTGTCAGGTGGCTGCGGGATCGGTGGCAGGAGATCGGCGGAACGGCAAGAAAGACGGCTAAGTCTGAAGATACCGGCCGATTAGAGACCGTTCCCCTGTCCGCCATCTTATTGCATAGACCTGTTTCCACTCGTAGAGGACGAACTGCTCTTCTCTCTGACTTTGAGCCGTGTTTCGTCCCGTCTTTGAAGAGACCTCGGCCCGCGCGACCCTTCGTGACCCAACAAGCAGGGGGTCGGAGGATGCGACAAAAAGGCCTGTGGTCCTTCCGCGGCACATTTCTGTCCTATTGGAAGGACCAAAGGGCCGAGGGACACGCGTATTCGTTTAAATGAAGACGAAGGGACCTTCCAGACGGTGTCCTCTAATCGGGGAATCACGGATTTCTTTGCTCCCGCTTCTTCCACCGTCTATTGACGTCCCGCAGTATTTGTTCCGTTGGATTCTGTATTGACTCGTTCCATCTCGATTAAGTTCGGACTTTGATCGTGTGTTTGATTGTAACTTCTTCGGTGCCTTCCCGGAATGTCGGAGTTCAAGAGCCGCCGGAAAAAAGAAGATTCCCTCGGGCGGTGTTCTCGGTGACCCTGCAATTTTTTTCCGTCGCAGAGTTCGGATATCTTGAAATCCAAGGGACCGTCGCTATTCTAGCTATTCTGCTTGTTTGGCTCATTTAGTGTAATCAAAAAATCATTAAGTAATGTTTCATGCACTTTCGATTCACTCTTAACTGAGTGCCGACTTAGCTTCCTTGAAGCTTCCATGAAATCAAGGTAATTTATTTATCGAAATAAAATGAAAACTTAAGTTTTGTGAAACTGGAAGTACACCCTCGCCTTTTCGCATTTTGTAGGTCCCAAACAAATTCGCTATACTCAATAAAATAACGCCAAAGCTCGTGAATGTGCAATTGAATTAGAACACAGCCAGAAAGGACTCAAAGGCTGAGCTTCACTTTGGGGGACCAATGATTTTCAACCTTTTTTTATATAATCGTATAGATTTTGACGAGGAAATGCTAAAAATGTAAATTTTAATCGCCGGAGTTCACTGATTCACAAGGTACACGCATGTAAATTTGGCCGATTTCAAATATTGGTTTCCAGTGAGTGGATCCGCTCCGATAAAATGTAAGCAGGGGTGTGCGAGAACTCGAAATATGGGGTCGTGACGGGGTAACCGAAAATTTCGAGATTCCCGAAAAAGTCAGGATTCCCGAAAGAGTCGGGATTCTCGAAATAATCGGGATTCCCTAAAGAATCGTGAATTATTTTCAAGAGTGGCATATGTTATGTTCTCGAAATTTTCGGGAAACCCGATTCCTTCGAGGGATCTCGAAATTTTCGGGAGCCCGACCCGACCCGACTCGTCTCGACCATCGGGTTCCCGATATTTCGGTTTCTCGCACACCCCTAAATGTAAGCATCAGGAATTCGAATTACCGCTCCAAAATGGCTGCTTGTGTGCGCTTGCGGTGCTCTGGTCATTGGATAACGCATAAGTACAGAGCAATATGGCGGCGTTCTAACCTGTCAAAAACTCTTGAAATCAACTTGTACATTTATGCGTGCTATTTGTTATTCTTCAATGAATGCTGAACGCAGAATAAACCGTACTGCGAACAACACGTGCAGACTTCATTGTGTCGTCTGGAACGACCTGATTTTTCAAGCCATCGAACGTCGCGCGAACGTTACCCACGGGACCGACTAATATAATACAGCGAACGAAGAAAAACGAGCCGAGAGAAGAAAAAACGGAGATGCTTGAGGAGCTCTTTGTAGAACCAATCCAAGGGTCCGTCGCGTACCTACCTCCGGAAAACGATGTTGAATAGCTCCGAGTAAGTTCGGTCTCGTGTGCAGACTGGACCTCGTGAAACTTTAACGCGTTTACCCTGTTAGTGGACCGGGGACGATATATATCTGCGCGCGGAAGATGAAGATCCTCCTCCACGAAGGATTTCGTATCGGAGACCTTCACTTGTCATCGATCATGATTAGTCGTTGTAATGGGCCCGTCCCGCTGACTCACTATTTCTTGATTCTCGCGCGACAGAGTGCGTTGGGGAACCTTCGGGGGGAGTTAAGTGCAAAATTTGATCATTTTGATTTGCCGGCTTTGCGGAGACGTTGATAGTCACTGGTGGTCGGCACTGTCGTGTCAACACTAGATCTACCCAGCCCTAAACGAGACTGACGTCTCCGTAATAATAACAGGATTGAATTTACTCCGATTTTATAGGATTTTTATGGTAACATGAATAGGGAAGTGTACTAAACGAAATTTGTATAATTTCAGGAATTGTAAAAGAAAAAATTTCTTCGGGGGGAGATGAGTGCAAAATTTGATCATTTTGATTTGCCGGCTTTGCGGAGACGTTGATAGTCACTGGTGGTCGGCACTGTCGTGTCAACACTAGATCTACCCAGCCCTAAACGAGACTGACGTCTCCGTAATAATAACAGGATTGAATTTACTCCGATTTTATAGGATTTTTATGGTAACATGAATAGGGAAGTGTACTAAACGAAATTTGTATAATTTCAGGAATTGTAAAAGAAAAAATTTCTTCGGGGGGAGATGAGTGCAAAATTTGATCATTTTGATTTGCCGGCTTTGCGGAGACGTTGATAGTCACTGGTGGTCGGCACTGTCGCGTCGACACCAGATCTACCCAGCCCTAAACGAGACTGATGTCTCTGTAATAATAACAGGATTGAATTTACTCAGATTTTATGGGATTTTTATGGTAACATGAATAGGGAAGTGTACTAAACGAAATTTGTATAATTTCAGGAATTGTAAAAGAAAAAATTTCTTCGGGGGGAGATGAGTGCAAAATTTGATCATTTTGATTTGCCGGCTTTGCGGAGACGTTGATAGTCACTGGTGGTCGGCACTGTCGCGTTGACACCAGATCTACCCAGCCCTAAACGAGACTGACGTCTCCGTAATAATAACAGGATTGAATTTACTCCGATTTTATAGGATTTTTATGGTAACATGAATAGGGAAGTGTACTAAACGAAATTTGTATAATTTCAGGAATTGTAAAAGAAAAAATTTCTTCGGGGGGAGATGAGTGCAAAATTTGATCATTTTGATTTGCCGGCTTTGCGGAGACGTTGATAGTCACTGGTGGTCGGCACTGTCGCGTCGACACCAGATCTACCCAGCCCTAAACGAGACTGATGTCTCCGTAATAATAACAGGATTGAATTTACTCCGATTTTATAGGATTTTTATGGTAACATGAATAGGGAAGTGTACTAAACGAAATTTGTATAATTTCAGGAATTGTAAAAGAAAAAATTCCAGAGCCGTTGTTTTGACGGGCTCGGTGTATAGTTCTTGTTAAATTTGTCGAAATTCGTTAAGAGGATAACCGTTAGGTACGATCGTTCGTCAATTCGAGTTTTCTTTCGGGATTATCCGCGAAATCTTCTCAGGAGGCAAGTCGTGTAAATATTGTTGGGAATCCATTGGTGTTTATTCTGCAGCGTCGAGAGCTAATACCCCGGGAAATTTGGTGAAACCTGTTATCTTTCAATTTCACGCCTTCGTTACACTTCTTCGTAGACAAAATTAAGACTGTGTAAACTCGTGAATATTAGTCCCTGGATTTTACGGATTTATGCCATCTTCGGATGTGTAAAACACGCTGACAGAAACCCCTCAATGTTTATTTGTACGACTTTATATCTTCAAAGTATTTTCCTGACATTATCATTTTCTTTTAAACGATACACACACACTGTTCGATGTAAAATTGTCAATTGTGCTATTTCTTGTGCTTATTTCTGGACAGTTGACTTTATGGCACAAAATCTGTGGGAGGAATTTTAATTAATGTCTGCTTTAAGAATCCTCATACAAAATAAAACCATTTAATGGGGATTCTAGGTTGGCCGGATGCAGGAAATTATTATACAGCTAAGTTGGGGGACGATGACAATACATTTTAATGAAATTTCTTTCGCAGAACCGATTGTCAAAGTTGATTGCAGAGACAAATCCGCACGCGCAGGAATTTCCGATTCCGATCAGACTCTTTTGTGTACCGTAATTTGCGTATCTGGATTCAGATGCAAATTGCCTGTTGAGATGCTAGATTTACAGTTTACTAACGAGCGTTTAGGGATTCCGTACAGGCATCGGCGTCAGGACCCTTAGCTATTCAAGTTGCAACCCTTCCAAGTTAGGGGTTAATTGTGTCATCGTGATCGATCTGTTTGCGCGTGATTCGGCTATCCTCCGGTTTGAAAATATGCGGCCGAAATCATACGCACCGGCGACAACGAAAGTACATTTGTGAAAATGTTTCTCTCGTTTTCAGGCTCGACTTATACGAAATACATTCTAAAGTACAACGGAATTATACCGCGCTCGAGAATTATGGAACGCTTAGCACCATGTTTTATGGCTTCTGTCTCGCGTGATATTCCGCTGGGTAAATAGCTCTGAGCATTTCACGGTCTCACGGCACACGTTCCCCGCATAGTTAGACGCAGGAACGGAATGATCCATTCACCTCGCTCTATCATAGTTTTACGAAACTCTCGCTGCAAGCCGGCAGATCGTTTCCCCTTAATTTATGCCCGAATATCAATTAAACCGTGTGCTCCATGCGGCAATAATTTCCGCAAGCAATTTGTAATCGGTATTGTTAACTACCGTGAGCTTTCGGGATTTAATAGGCGAACTATTTAGAGCTTCGGTTTAATCTATTTAATTTCAGGTGATTTGAGATTTCACTTTGAACTCGTTAGCTTTTCGTCGAACTAAAATCATCATTCTTAAAAGTTGAAACCTCTAATCTGATAATATTAAATGCTAGTTGAATGAACAGTTAAATTCAGTTCTGTTAGATTGCAGTTTGCAACATGAATTTGCACGTAGCAGAAATGATTTTTGGAAGAGCTAGGTTAAAGGAGCAAATATTTTTAATTATTTTAAAACAAGTAGCTGTTGCATTAAAAACGACACAAAGGCCTTCAAAAGTGTGTTCAAAAACATTGAGAAATAAATCTGCGCATGATCCCGAGACTCGTCGTTTGTACGGTTGTAAAAAAAGGTCCGCGGTCCGAGGATTAGTAATATCTTCCGTGTTATTGCATATTTCGAATCGTATCGATATTAACAGCGGAGGTAGCATGCAGGGTCCGATACAAGATGATAAGTCACAGGAGCACAGGGGTTGTAAACGCGAATGACCAGTTCGAAAGTCGTAGGTAAATCGCGAGAAGGGGGCCAGCCCGTTTCCCCGGGGCAAATTTCCGATTTATTCAAGCCCGCTCCCGAATACTTGGGAGCCCATAAAGAGAATGAATGGGATTGTGGCGGTTGCAGCAATGCTTAGGGCTGCTTTAGGGGTTCATGAAATACGCGGCCGCTACCCTCTTTCGGGCTTTGCTCTCCACTCTCCTCTCTCTCTCTCTCTCTTTCCCTTCCCCCTTGCTCTATTCCCGGCTCCTTCTAACGCTATCCCGTTTCTATTACTTCGTTTTCCCGTCACCGCCACCCCATTCTGTTAATAATTGCATCAACTTTACATTTTTCCAACATTCGCTGTTCTCGATAAAAATTGAGCAATCGTTTTCATGTGTATATTGAAAAATGTATACGGTAATTACGTGAAATTGTTTAATTCTCTAAAAACTGATAAAAGAATTCGTTAAGTACACGTTCCTTCGAAGATTAAATCAATATGGTAACTGCACTTTGAATTCATTGTGCAGCTTAAAAATGTAAATTGTAAATGTAAACTGTAAGACTTGGGGAATTTCATGCAGTTCGTGAATACCACTGGCCTAATTCTTGAATAATACTCGGAGCGTTTCGATCATAAACGGCGTGCCCCTTTATCCGATTGTCCCTGCCTGGTCTCCGTTCGTTCGAGTCCCCCTCGACTTTGTTCCCCTCCGCCCACGTATCGAGGCTCTCCTCTCCGCGGGGAGGCCGAGCGATATTACCATGAATTTACATAGCCTCGCTCCGAACTCGGAACATATTGCGCCGCTTTGATTTATGTGAAACATTTGCTAAATATTCCCGCTTAATCTCGGCCGCGCGGAATGCCTTTCTGTAACGAGAACCCGTCGTTGCGTCTCCTTCGACGAGATCGGTTAGGGTCCTCCCGTAGGATCGAGGGGGATCATTCGACCCTTGCGCCTTTTTTTTCTCTCTGCCGGCCGCCGATGAACGGAATTAACGCTCGTATATTGCCCCGATACTCCCGGAAGAGTATCGGTTTGCAACATTCGCCCCGTTATTTTACTTGTATCCGATCCTTTTCCCGCGGAACCCTCGCCTGCGATACGGTCGACTGTAACGTTTCGCGGATTAGAGCACGTTTTCCCGGCTAAACACACCACTCTACGAAATTGAAGGATCACTCTGAAGCCTTTGCTTTCACAAGTTCACTTTTTAAGACCGTTCTTTGGCCGAGAAATTTTCAAATTATTCAGAATTTTCTCAAGAATACCCTGAACTTGTCGTTTCAATTCAAAAGCGCTTTTCCCACGAAACACAAAGCGTCATTCTGACTCTGCATTCGAGTTTTAATAGACTATGTCGTTCGAGAAACCTTTGCGGCAACAATTAAATCGTACAGAAGGGAAAAGCTCGCGGAAACAAGAAGGCTGCCGAAAGTAAATATTCCAAGCGCGAAACTGGCTTTCGAGTGTGCGCCGTCGAGGTGTGCCGAGATAATTCTCGTTGCGCCGGAAACGTTGTCGACCCCAATTTCTTTTTTTCTGTCGCCGCTCCCGGTTGCTTTTTAACAATTTCTAATGAAGGAACCGCCATTGTTTCGACGCGAGGCGAAAAACCGCCGGGCAACGTGGCCACTTCATAAATGTCGGGCACTCGCCCGACTCTTCCGAGCTGCCACGGAAAATTTATACGCTCCCCGAAGATTTATGAGAAAACAAATCACTTTGAAAGACGTCAGAGGCGTGAATGGAATCTATTAAGCCCGGTCCAATCTGCTGCGGTTTTATTATTCACGATAAAATTCAGGTTTGCTTGAATAATAAAAAGAAAAGGTTCAATTTAATGAAGAATATCGCGTTATTAGGGACAAGGCTGCGCGGGAATCAATATAAAGGTCCGATCAATGAATAGAGTTTGCTTAAAAAAATTCTGAAGACGTGTTTTATTGGTTTCACCTTTGCGACGAAAATTTATTTTATTCTTGATCGTATAATATTTAAAAATGTGTATTAAGTCATTTCATAAGTACTTATGTTTACCTTGTTGAACTATATTTCATTCAAAAGAGATCGAGTCTAGTAATACTGTTCATGACTTACCATGTTCGCTGCAAGTAGAGAAAGCCTGTTATAGTCAGGCACAATGTGCTCACTCTACTCGACGTGACTATTAAAACCATCTTCTTCTCCCATCATTAACACTAAACCTACCGACACTTCTTGTACACGTGTTCCAGTCTAATGACTGGACCTTAAAAAAAATTATTGTTAATAGATTGAACGTAGATAATAGTCAATTTGTTGCTGAATGAATTAGTAGATGAACAACTTCGCGATGTGATAATGTTGTGGGTACGAAATTGTACGCAGAAGCTTGGAAAGGTCAATTTGACCGGCCTTGGTAGGTTTAGTGTTAAACATTTTATCGACTACTCGACTAACAATGTGGAATATGAAAAATGGGAGGAGTGACGGAATGAAAGATACATTAATCGTTGGTAACAAACTCTACGCATACGAGAACTGTGCAAACTGTGCTTAAAATTCTTTCGGCACAATTTGACAGAGCACTGATTTAGGCAGAGCCAATTTAATCGTGAATATTGCGGGGGAAGATGGCGAGATATATCCACGAACGCTGTTGTCTCTCTCAAATGGCTATAATTCGGGACAATGAAACGTTACGCTTTAGCTGCCGGGTATTTGGCGGTTTCTCGAGATTCCATTGACCGTTCTAGCACGATGGCCAGTCGGCCTAGTTCGCATTTGGCTTCCTCTAACAGAACGAGAAGTATTACTGTTGACTGCGGCGGTGGTTACTCTGAAGCCGACCAACTTCACGAAACACTATACCACTTAGCATCAAACTCGCGATTTCAAACGAGACAATTTTGCACTTCACGCAGGCATTTAAATCTTTGTATTTGTCCTTTCCCTTTAATTTAATTTTTTATACCTATATTTCTACAATGTTGCTATGCTTCTGTACTTCTATACTTCTATATTTTTATATTTCTATATTTCTATATTATTTGTATATTATTTCTATGTTATTTCTATATTTCTGTATTACTATATTTCTATGTTTCTATATTTCTATATTTCTATATTTCTATATTTCTATATTTCTATATTTCTATATTTCTATATTTCTATATTTCTATATTTCTATATTTCTATATTTCTATATTTCTATATTTCTATATTTCTATATTTCTATATTTCTATATTTCTATATTTCTATATTTCTATATTTCTATATTTCTATATTTCTATATTTCTATATTTCTATATTTCTATATTTCTATATTTCTATATTTCTATATTTCTATATTTCTATATTTCTATATTTCTATATTTCTATATTTCTATATTTCTATATTTCTATATTTCTATATTTCTATATTTCTATATTTCAACGTTTCTGCACTTCTATACTTCTATATCTCTAGACTTCTATACTTTCGTACTTCCACATTTCTCTTTTCCTACGCGTGCCGTCAAACGAAGTGGACTATCTAAAATAATCATAGCAATAGAATTAACAATGACGTAATTCCGGCTATAGGGCGGTAAGAACAACCCGGAAAGCGCGACGCGTTCATTACTATATTAACTCGCGGTAACATCCCAGCTGCTACCGAAGCTTCCACTGTGTAAACGGTCGCCGGATATAATTAATCCTCATGTTCCAGTAATTAATGCAATTATTGTTACATTTAGCCGCGCACCTAGACTTTCATGTCCCACGACAACAAACGCATTCACAGTTCGCGACGCCGCTAAAGCGGAATCAAGTCCATTGAAATAAAAATAATATCACAGACCCGAGGAACAAATCTCCATGATTATTTCGAACACAATACATTCCTTTCACCCTTACGTAACCAACGACGCATAGAAAACAACAAAAAAAAAAAAAAAAGAAACAACAACGCTACGGTTGCTAATAATTCCTATCTCGCAGTGGACCGTGCATTGTTCGCAACGCTAACAGCATTCGTCGTTAAGCCCGTCCAGTTTTCTCCGTTCTCCAAGCGTTGCTCCCTTCATGCCCATTATTATCCTGAAGTCGCTTGAAAACGTGTGGACATCGGCTGGTCCCGAGCATTTCCGTTTTCGTTCGATCCGTTAGGTCTTACGGCTTTGCGAGACTCTACCCCTGCTAACGTTCGCCTTTTTTCCCTTCCCCTCCACTTCCCTTTTTGTTTCATTTCCCACTTCACATATTCATACGGCACTCTTTGCTTACAATAAATGCAGACCATTTGCATGTAGGGCCTCCGCTCAGGAACAAACCCCATCCCCCCCATATCGTCCTACACCCCACGCTCTCCATACCGTCACTCTCGTCCTCAATCTCTTTCTCTCTCTCTCGTGTTCTCACTGTTTTACTCCCTCACCCTTTCTGCATTTTACCCTCTCGCCCTTCCACTTTCCCGCAGTCACGTTCTCCTGCTGTCTGTCTCTTTCATTTTTCGACTCTCTCGGTCTCTAACTCTCTCACTTTCTCGCTTTTTCACTATTCTCTAATTGTCCTTGATATTTTGCTTTTGCCACTGTTTAAATCCATCGCTCGGTAACTCACTCGTTCCCTAACACTTTCATTATCTGACTCTGTCGATGAAATAAATCTCTGACTCTCTATCACTATCAAATTTTGATTCTCACTCTGACAGTCTAATTGTCTGACACTCCCACTTTTGAACTCTCATTTTCCAACCCTCTCGCAGCTCCCCACCCTTACTCTCTTTCTCTCTCTCTCTCTCGGGCCGGTCTACCCGGACTACCCCCAACCCCGGACTCAACTCCACCGTGATAAGCCGCCCCCGGGGATCCGCGATTGTCTCGATTTATATGCATGCACAGACGTAGGTGGTGGTCCGTGGGCTGCTCGCTGACTGCGCGATCGGGCAGGCAGAGCCACGCTGTCGTACAGGGGGTGGGAAGACAAGGGGGACGTCCACGGGGTGGCGTAGGGGAGGATAGAGGCCGCGGGAAGGTGGATAGAGTAGATGCGACCGTCAATAGATCGATTCACCGACAGACAGTAAATATCGCTGATGAGCTGGTCCGGTCGTCGACGATTGGGACTTAGGGCCGGGGGGGTTGAGGGGCTACGGGTGCTTACCCTGCGATTTGTCGAGTGGCAGAAATCCGCGCGCTACTCACGATGCCATCGTGCAAGAGAGGGGTTCGGGGGTGGAGGGAAGGGGTGTGGTTCCAAACCCCTGGCTGTGCCGCCGGTCCTTTATCCGCCTCGGCGTTCGGCCATTCTTTATTCCCGCGATTTTTGTTTTTACGCTCGCCATCGGAGATTTTTGCCGGCCGAGGCATCCGGTGCCTTGGGAGAGCCCAGGCCCAACCCCCCGTTGTCCCGGGATTAACGGACTATGGCCCGGCTGCCGATTTTTCCCTTTTTCCGAGACGCGTGCAGGATATTGTTGCGAACGAGGGACCGGCCCGACCGAGGCACGTGGATACAAGCCGGCTACGATTATCCGATTTAATTCCGAGATGCCTTTTTAACGAGCCGACCGTGTTTTCGTTTCCGCTGGAGGTAATTGCGGACCAACGGGTTGAAACGTACGTGTTCCGCTAATGAATTTTAAGCGGGCATCAGCGAACCAGGGGGGTTTCTACGTTTTTAAGGGTCCCCGGACAAATGTCTGTTACATAAATCTGCGAGAGTGAGGAATACTTTGCCAAGCGTCGTTTTGAGAGCACGTCAAACTGGCCAGCAAGATTTAAATGAAAAATCGCTGTTTGATAAAGCGACGCTATAACCGTTCCATGAGCGACTCTTCGGAGAGAGAAAGACGAATCTAGACAGATGTACATATGATTTTAAACTTGACCCTCCGAGGACAGGGTCGTTTATGTTCGGATCGAAATTTTACTCGAATTTCTTCCTTTGAACCCTTTGCACTACTACTTATTTTGTGATTATAACGATTAGAACTTCTTCATCGTTCAGAATTTCAGAGAAAAAAAAGATTTAGTTTATATTTATTGTATGCCTATGTTTTCTACAATATATATCAACTACAACAAAATAGAATTTTATCTCGGTTTAAAGGAAATTAACCCTTTGCGCTCGAAGCTATTTTAACTCCAAAATGAAACATTTCTTCCCACCTAGAATATATCTCTTCTATGTATATTCTTTCATGTTATACATACGAAAATGGTGTGATTTACACGTACAATACTGAAGTGTTTAGTAATTTATTAAATACAAACAACTTTATAATGATACAGCAATTTTTAGTGACGCCTTACAGTCGCCATTCGAGTGCTAAGGGTTAATAATATGAATGAATCTTCATCACGAGTCCGACTCGATATTGTATGGCAAGGGGTTAATGCTTTAAACATTTGACGATTCAACAGTTGTACGTATACTAGTTTGATCACGTCAAGTGGAAAGAAATTGCGAAAATCTCGCGAATCATAAAGAATTATTAGCCTTACTTCCCGTTTAGTATGGTTAGGTTGTACGCTAGCACGTTGATCGCGTCGTCGGCTGTTCCGGTTACGTTCCGCGAGTCTACATGGCATCTATTGTGTTTACAGGTCTCCTTGTGCGACGATTACAGTCTGCCAGTCGACTTCGTAAACAAAAGACGTCCTGTGAGCGCAGCGGCCGCAACTTCCACAGTGCAGTGGGCGCTGCCGAGTCCTACCGTCGAGAACGTGAGTACCAAACGCTTCGGTTGTCGCTCGATGAAGCGCGAACTACGGGGTTCGGCGGGGCGCCGCGAAGTTTCAAGCTGTCCAATAGCCATTCAAAGTTTTAGCCAACTTCCGGGAGCCCCAGGTACTGCTTTATGAAAGAGGTAGATACGCCCGGAAGTTTGAGCAGATCGCGTCACGCGCCAGCGTTCTAGAATCCAGAGGCGCAGTTTGTTCAACATACTTCTGGACAGGGTGCTCGCGAATTGAAATTCTAGCCTTCGGGCTCGTAACAAGTCGGGGTCACGGTGAAACCTTCGGAAACGTAATCTGGAGCTCAGGACCTTGGAACGTTCAGTGAATCTTTTTTTTTTAATTCCATTGAATTATCAGAATTATGACAAAAAATACCCCAAACTCTAAGGCCCCTGAGTTTTCTCAGCTCTCGAGTTGGAACGAATGACTATACAGATGTCCAAAGAATGTACCTCCTTGACAGAGGAGATTCCTGAGATCATTTAAAATAACTTTTCCCGTTGTGAAAATGTTCTCCGCGGCTTTGTTAAGGAGTCATTGACGAAAATCACGGACCAATCAGAGCTACAGTGGACAGATCCCGGTCCGGCCAATGTCAATGCCGAATTCGGTGTTTTTCATGGGCAAGAGTTACTTCAAATGAACTCAGGAATCCTCTCAAGGAACATTTTTGGGACATCCTGTATAATCATTCGTTCCAACGCTGAGAAAACTCGGAGCCTTAAAGTTTCAGTTTGCAGGTATTATTTTCTTTACTTACAACCCATCTTTTTAATATGAAAAAATCGCACAGGTAACTACAATTTGAAATTTTGAAAATTGAAGATGCACCTGTGGATGAATATTGGAAACTGTGTCCCAGGATTCTGGAGTTTCTAGAACTCGGCTACTACGCCCGTTTAGATCTCTCGAGTTCGTTTTAATATGCTCGTTAGCATGTTTCATGGTGTTCGAAAAGGTTTAGTGTTCCACGGTTTAAACAAGTGCAGTTATTACGTTGCACGGTCTCCGAGGACCTAGTTACCACATTCCTCAACTCAATGGGTCCTAGTTACCACGTACCATGACTTCATAGGACCTGTTATTGCATTCCACGCTCTCCGGGGACCCAGCTATGGTATTCGTTGTCCTCGAGAGAACAAATTGCCGTGCGATACATCCTCGGGAGACCTAGTTATCACATTTTATAGCCGCGACAGAATTGTTTATTTATAGTCGAGCATTATCTCGCGAGTTCCCGCTGCGGTATACAACAATAGAAGCCATCAATCTGGTTGAGTGAATATCAAATTTCGAGTATCAAGTATCGAGCATATTTTATAATACAACATCTCACGTGTCATTTGTGCTATTTTAACGTGTGAATTTATTCGCGCAACATTACAGGAGATCAATGTACGCATATATACGCAAAAAATGTTTCCGGTTTATGAACTGTCTGCCGAACAGAAATACTATTCATTAGAACGGAGCGAAATGGTTGGCGAAAATAGCGAAACCAATAACGGAAAATCTCCGAGAACGTGGTAATGCAATAAGGGGATAAAGTGTAAAAGTTCGTGAGGGCTGGGTCGATAAAAACCGAAGACAGCGAACTCCGGAAACTCGGAAAAAATCTTTGGTAATGGGAAATACGGAAATCATACCGTGTACACTTCAGTGTACTGAAATAGTTCGTTAAACGTATTTTTAAAGGTACTTCATCGGGTGTCCTTTGGATCCTCAATTAAACAGCTTGCAATTCATATCGATTACTAGATGTTGAATCTAGATGACATCTACCTCAGACCAGATGACGTTTATCAACTGTCGGATCGCGATAAATTCGAGCACCGTCATCGAAGGGTCAATAAAGAAGACTAAACGTCCCAGCCACCCGTGTCGTAAACACTTTGAGAGAACGCGTGCGTTGGCCAGCGCGGTTAGCATAAAATTTCAGCGACAGCGGGAGAGACCTCTTTAATTCTGGTAACATCCTCTAATCTTAATCGGGCTATCATCAGCAGAACCCCTATCGTCAGCGTCGTTCGGTGCAGGCGCCGAGTCAGGGCTCGTCCTGGCCGCCGCGCCGGTTAACGGCAGTATTGATATTTTCTCCTGGCTGGCGCCCGAAGAATCGGTTGAAGGGGGAAATATAATTACGGTGGTGACAAAATACCCCCCGGGCATGATGGCGTGGAGGGGTGGAGGAACGGGTAAAAGACTGTTCGGCAGAAAGAGACAGCGACGGATGTACGCGAACGGAAGGACGAAGGGAAGCGTGCGAGCAGGCGGAACGGGGCGTTCGGTGTCGCAGGGGGTGAGAACAGGGCGCAGAGAGGGCGAACGGGAGGACGAGGGTGGAGGTGACTTCCGGCGGTACTTATAATTGTTCCAGCACTCAGTTGCTGGTGCTCGGGATCGCCCCGAGCGCGACGCCTAAATGCTTCTGCAGTTGAAATACAGCTCGCGTTCACTGTGTTTTCTGCTGTCCTCGAAAGTGCGGTCGAAATGTCACACTCCAGGCGTCTCCCGGCAGCTCCGCCGTGTCCGGAACCTGGGTTCATTCGGCCCCGAGAAGCGATTTTTCGATGCTCGCGAAGTAGGTCTCGTTAGCGGACACCGGAGATGGCGACCGCGTAGTGTTCCATCCGTCTTTTTTCCAGAATTTTTAATGTGTTTTTCATTTTTGAGCACAAGAAGTGGCTGAAGAAATACGAGTCTGAACTGAGGGTGCAACGTTCTAATGAGCACACATATTCTTTTAGCTACGCTTTTCGCGATTTCAACGAGTTTGCAAATTAGGACAGCATCGATCATTCCTTACTATTTTGTTCACCCATTTTCTATTTTCGACATTACAAGCTGCTATTCCTTTATACTTGCGTTAAATTACACGTATTTATTTAACCCTTGCAAGTTGGATGCTTTTGACGATTTTATGGCAGTTATAAATAGATCGAATCCTCATGTATCAAGTCCTGTTACATATCTGTGAATCTACTTCTTTGAATTCTAGTTCTTGATCCTAGTACAAATACAGTGATTACTCTATATATGTCCCAAATACCTAACTCATAAAAGCCCCAGAACTATGCCCACTGCCGCAGGGTATACCCCGCGAGGTAGAGCTTCGCCTATCTCCTGGCCGATATATGTCTCTGACTAGACCCGTATTTTGGACATATATCGAGTAACCACTGTAACTCCCAATTTAATCTGGCTACTAGAAAACTAGAATTTAGATTCAACATTTGTAATTTTAAGAAATCATGAAAAATACATTAAAGTACTAAAGAAGTTTACGGACAAAGTATATACACAATTTCTCGAAGTGTGAAAATAATGGAATACTGTATGCAACCATTTCTGAGAAGCGTATGAAAGTAAAAAGTTACCGAGTACCGAGCGTGGTAATAATACAAACTTTCTCGCTCTAGAAGAGTTCTAGAATAATACTCACAATAATTAAACTACCGAGTATCACAGGAGCGTACAGCACTGCTAATAAAAGAAGACTCACGTCCGGTTCTCAGCAAACGAAAAAGAACACTAACAAACGAGTACTTTTTAATTATCCAAAAACCTCGGGAAGTCCGGCAATCCAGTCGCAACCCGATTCGTCCTCACAGTCGTCAGCAAATAGCCGCGGTCGTTTTGCCATGTATAAATAAACGAAACAAAAAAAAAAAAAGAAAAGAAACAGAGGAGGTTACGGTGGTAGCCGGGGAGCTCGTAAAAACCGAAGAAACCGAAAGAAAGAAACATCGACGGGGGTGGGACACCTGGGAGCGTCGGACAAAAGTTTCCGTCGCCTCGTTGTCACCGAGGCAGCCCCTGACGAAAGTGCTCCTCGCAAACAACGACGGGGGGTGCGCGTGCGGGAGCGACGAAGAAGGCTGACGGGCACCACTTGATTCAAGAGGGTGAATCGTTATGACTCTCGCCCCCCGTAAGCCCTACTTAATACTTTAGCGCTTTATTTTATGCGTGAGGTCGGGCGCGGCTGTAGGTCGCATTTATCACTGTAACAAAGAGCCCCGCCGCGTCGTGTCGCGTGAAAGTTCAGACGCGCGGCGCGGCGCGGCGCGCAACGACGAAGACCCGCTCGCGGTCTTGGCTCCTGAAAGTGAAACACGGGGATTTATAGTTTCCTAAACGGGAAGGGGAGGCAACGTGGCCACACCGGGAATCTTTGATCGCTGGATGGTAGCTAGCGCGAGGAACCGGTAACTTCTTTTGTTGAAGTTGAACCGCCCTCCGCACGGTGTACAATGCTTCACGCTTCGTCTATTTATTGAACACTTCCATTGTCGACCCAGCAACCTCCGAACTTCTCGATAGGTTCTACTTGAAACATGAACCACATTTTTCAAAAGCCATCCCACGGTACAAGTTCTGACGAGGACTGACGCGGAATAATTTCTTGGAAGCATACAAATTTTGACTTCTCAATTATCGTCAAATCGGAAGAAGTGTAGTCCAATCTGAGGAACGATAAGTTACTTTTAACAGTAGAAACTCTGTTTCACTCTGCATTATTTGAGATTTCCGCTTGCATCCTCTGTGCTCAAGGCAGTAGAAACGTTCGTAGTATAAAGTAACGTGTAAAATAATGGAAGGATGAAAGCGGCTTTCGTCCCCGGGTCGTTTTAATGTATTCGTCTGTGTATCATATTCAAATTCGACGATTCCAGGTCCCCGGCCCTTCGAACTTTGCAATCTAAGCTCTCCGGGCGGTGAAATTCGCCTGTACTTACTAAAAGAGCGACATTATGCGAGACCACGAAATTTCTGAAGGCTGCGAGCGATTATTTCTGACTCAGCTCGGGGAATGTATTACGAAGGTGGTCGGCGGTTGCGAAATTGCTATCGATTTATCGATTGTACTTATTACGGATATACGAGAAAAAAAAAAGGAAAGCGAAAAGTCGATGCGGATACTATACTGAACTAATATTTTGAGAACACCGGCGGTAACGGCTCGCCGTTGTCGGTCACGTGTATTTTAGTAACGAGTTGGAAAACCGGGAACGCGACGCTGCGAATGCGATGCACACGATACCGGCAGCGAGATTACGCGGCAGCTAATAAACGCGGTTAATTATAACACACCGGTCGAATAATCGGATTAAAGTCCAACATAACGATGGGATTATTGGAGGACCGTTAATATAGTTGTTCTTGCCGAGTAATGTGGATCGAGACAAAGCTGTTTAAAATACCCCGGGGGAAGTTGATTACCGTATCCGGTTCTGTCTTCCGTACATGCGTAAACGCGCACCGACAAGCATAATTCTCTTTACACCTCGCGTAATGAAATTTTACGAAGCGCGAATCCACGATTTCGTTACAACATTCAAGTTACTAGAAATAATCTAATCTTCTCGCGTCTGTTAGCACGTAAAGTGGAACGCGAATGGTTCATTTTATAGTTATGACGGCGACGAATGAGGGGAGAATATTTCTTCTATGAATATTTCAGTGGGAAACGTGAAAAATGATAATTCAATACCCCGTCGGTTTAAATCCGCTTCTGCTTCGCACCACTTCGAGGAGAATATCGATATTCATGAAAACCGCGGTGGCCGACCGATTTTTTATAATACTCCTCTTCAAATTTTATTCCTTGCCTTCGATCGGTGCAATATGCACACGCAAGTAGTGTTTTCAAAACGTCTAAATACCCGATGTACATTGCAATAAGAAATCTTCCTATCCAAAAATTTAAATGCATTATCTGTCCTTTCAAGGGCATCGCAAAGTCAAATGAGCATTAGAATCATTGCCTCTAAAAAACCAACAACATTCTTCTGAAAATCTTTTCCGTATATTTTTCGAGATATTCACCGTTTCCAAATAAATCAGACACGCTGTATAAAATTCAAAATCTGTCACACCTAGGGTGTGACACGTCCTCAAACACCGACACACTGCAGGCTGCCATTTGTCGAATAATTCAAGAAAGTCGCAACACAGCGCAACAAATGAAAAAAAAACCTCACCATCATCCGGCTCCCCAAATTCCGCCGGTATCCGCCACCGCGCTCGATTCTCAAACGAACCAAACCGTCGCTAATATCGTTTCCATCGATCGCGCGCAGTCCAAACACGGTCTACCCGCTAAAACGTTCGTACATATCTCCTCCGCGAAACCGCCCCCTTTTCGTGCATCAGTCAACATCGTCTCCGACATTCATCGGAATACGGGCATGTTTGCGCTCATCGGAGTCGAACCTGTCGCACACCGTCATCGGATTTGCGACAGTCGATCGACCCGTGTTAACGACGACGCCGATGCTTCTTCCTGCCCGGACAACTCGGCCCCCGTAATTTCCGTATAAACATCCACGAATTTATCTGTTCCGACCGGGACGAGAGCCGAAAGAAGGAGACGCTTCAAGAATTGGGGGGGGGGGAAGGTTAGGTGATGCGCGTGGGAGGGCGGGGGCGTGAGGCAGAAGGCAATCGGCTGCGTGTTCGAAACAGCCCCCGGGGGCACGACGCTCAACTTTGGCAGGAGAATTCCAATTTTGGCCTCTTTCAATTTAAGGCTACTTGTCTTCCTCGCCGTCTTCTCGTCCGTCTTGTACCAGAGAGCAGGCAGACTCGTTGCCTTCCTCCCCCTCGCTCCCACCCCTCTCTCGCTGCCGTCATTTCAATCCGCCATTCCTTTTCTTCGGCTTCCAGCCGACTACGACTCCCCGATTCGTGATACAACCTCCTCCTCAACCACCCCCTTCCCCCCTTCCACAGGAAGAGGTTCCGCCGCCATTGATCAGACGCCTCCGACGAGAAATCGAGCGTTCCTCCTCGTCGATCTCTCCCCGTCCTCGTTCAGGCCCGCAGGCCATCGTTATTACTTTTATTATCGTTGTTATCGTTAATATCGGGGACCACCGGCTCGTCGACCTGAACGGGGAAGCTTCGTTGATGGCGCACCGATTGGGGGCTGGATTGTTGTGTACGCACCCGATTCCCTCAATGGGGGAAGATTTTGATTGGGATATTTTCGACAGTTTCGCGGGCATCCGTCAGAAATGCGGAATCAATTTGTTTTGCGGTGTGATCCACACTGGTATGCAGTGTTCAAAGATCAGCAAATTTTCGTTCAATTATTCCCCGTGTTTAAAGCGTTGTAACTACACGCAGAAACGACGTAAAACATTCGCGATTACGATCAAACAATTTCAATAAGAGGTAGTATTAGGGCCTGCTTCATAGCTGATGCTTTTGCAAATTAAGTAATTCTAACTTCCTGTCAATACAAGTACAATTGAGCGAAACTTCCTCTGAACTCGACAAAAATTACAGGTTTTCAATTTTACATCGATTCCTGTTTCGAGCCACCCACTGATTAACAATAAATTCAAACTGAAACCTGACGGTGCACAGACGATTAAGCAAACATTTCATTTCTAGAGCGTTCCCCTGCCCCAATAGTTTGTCGTCGGCACGGTCCCGTGGCCGGAAGAGTTAACGATGCACCGGTGCATATTGAGCGCAGTAGTTCAAGAAAATTGTCTGGGTCATAAGAGTGCCCCGGCCGGTGTAATTACCGCAGACTATTACCCCCCGTTCGAGCAACCGAGAGGAGAACGCAATCCCCATGAATCCTTTCGGTGCTCCACTCGGATTCCGGGGTATTCGGTTAAATTACCAGCATGTTAAGTATCATTACTGAGCAGGGGGGTTAGAGTCTATCCGATGACTTATCTCGGAGAAAAGCTACCAAACAAGGGTATGCTGTGCGGTCCTAATCGCTCGAGTCAGGGAATAAAGCAGCAGCAAAAAGGAAACGACGTGCGGGCGCGGCCGGGTTGTTTTCTGTGGAAATAACGATCATTTAGGGAGGCAGAACTAAAAATGTTTATCCTCCAGCCGTGGCCAAGGCATTACCGCAATTGGCTGCGCTCAGGGCTGGGAATTGCGTCGGACTAACGTGTCGCGTGCTTATTCGAAGGAACTCCGGCAATAACCCTTGCTGATGGCGCCCCACCGAAGGGACGAACCTGGACGTTGTTGGACGCGCACGAGCGCCAAGCGGCCAGCTCGCTGCCAAATTAGTATTGTTACCGAGTCAATAATTTCTTCTGTCCAAGTGGCCGTTGTTTGTTTTCCACTCGCACGAATTCTCATTCCGCGGCTCAAGGTCTCGCCGCTGGAACCTTCCGATGTTTACGAAAACACGCTGCCGCGCGGATAAACATACTCCCGGCTTTGCCGCATCGTCCGAGGCGACCCTACTGCGACAGCGTTGTATCGTTGTGTTCGCGTTCTTCAATTTTCTTTTCTTTCGATCGCAATAAAATTACACATTTCCATCGCCAATATTTATACATTAAAGTAAACCTCAACCAAGAAATTGTTAACGACGTCCCGATATTCGTAGCGGTCAAAGATATCCGCTACAAGCGACGGTTTATTAATTCACTTGCTTGAGTCTGCATGGTAATTCTCTTGCCCGTGACATTTTTCGATTAAAATGTCAACGTGAATTGCTTTCGCGGGCATTTACTCGAGCTGGTTCGTTCATTAACGCGCATACTAAAACGTAAATCGATCTGCATTGCAATGAATGTATTTTCATACTCGGTATAAAAGAAATCAAATACCGTCACTTTTAAGCACTTGTTTTATAGTGTATGGTAACCACCATGGTGTGCCTCGAATAATTCTAACTAAAAAATCTAGAGGGCCGCAGCATTCAAATTGCTTTCCATTTGGTCTTTGAGATACAAATTCCGGTGGCAAAAGCGGTTAAAAGGAAACAGAAAAAAAAAACACAGGAAAGCGTTTTCTGCATGCGCCTCGCCGACCGCGTTTAATTGCGTTTGAGAGTGACTTTCCCGGCGCAGTCGGCTATTTGCGTGGATATTTCAGTTTCACACTTTTCCTTTCGCCGTTTTCGTTCGTCGACGACCGATAGAATGTTTGCCGGGAGTCAGTGTAAACAATACCTCGGCGTTCCGGCCGAGCTTTCACCTCGGGCTCGGGCTGCGCCTCGAGATCGTAACGGAAGGAAACAATTTCTGCTCTGTTTTCAGGCGGAAGTCGAAGTTGTGGAACAATATAGCGACCCCAGGGACAGCAAGTCCAAGGCGTACGTCGAGCCCGGAGCGGAATCGTCGCTGCCGACGATTTACAGCAAAGTAAATCGCAACTATTGCCGACCGTATACGGGTAAGTGGTCTGCCTGCGTGCGCGTCACTCAAAAGAACCCTATCTTGTCGCCGAGATTACGGTCTTCTTATCCCGACTGTTTATTCTCGAAGATCCTTAAACGCTCCGCGGAAAGAAAGTTTCAATGGCCGGCGGAAATTGCTCGAAGAAACGATTCCATTAAAGGAAACCGATACAATCTTCGAAATGGAAAAATTACTCGAAGTAGGTGTGTTGTGATAGAAGGAAATACAGCTTTCGAAGTTGAGGGTGATTTATCTACCGAAACAATAGGTTCCTCCATAACTGTGCTACACCGGAAAGAAGCGTAACAATTTTCTTATTATTAGAATTATTAGCCTACATGAATACAGTATTAAGAAATGAAAGTATTACAATACACTGTACTAATAGAAGATTTTAAGAACCATTTTTATCAAAATATTTTAACCGATACACTCGATGTAAAATGTTCCTGAATATCAGGGACGATATACTTTAGTAATCTAGATTAAAATTTTATGAGACAAGATACTCTGTATATGTGAAGGAACAGGGTTATATAAGGCGGGTGCCTTAGAACAAGTGTTCAAAATCAGGTGTACGTGACTGAGTCCTTTATTTACAATAAAGAGTGATGTCGCGAGAGCGTCCGGGGTGGTTCAACTAAAACCGGCGATTCGCTTAGGCTCGCGGTTGAACTGTATTGCAACTTAGCAACGACCGGACTAGACTCTAAGTCACTCGGCGGATACGCGGCTGTGTCTCGACTTCGTGACTTCCTCTTCGCGTCGGTAGTCTCTGCCTTATATCTTCAAAAATGCTTGTCGGCTGATTGGTGGAAGTCCTTGCGGGGAACTTCCACCAATCCGTGCATTTTGCATAACACGCCCACGTTCCACGCCTCTCGTGCGTGAGAAGGGTGAGCGTGTCGTTCTGTTAAAAATCTAATTTTGGTGATGCAGCGGGGTGTCTTCCGGGCCCCGTGCTAAGTGCGGTACGTGACTGCTGGCTTACGTCAACGGGCCCAGCTTTCCCGGGTGATAGAAACCAGGCACGCGTCGCTGGGACACTCTAGGCTGGAGACCCTTAGACTACCCAAAATTTATGGCGTCCACTTGCGCTATTGAGTTCGTCGCTAGGAACTACAAGGACACATCTGTCCGCTAAGTGGCCAAAAACGTTAAAGACGTTTTCTCACAAATAGCGTCTTATGCTGTGCAAACCATAAATCTTTCTTGGTGCTGGTGCGCTGAAGATTTCTCTTCCGGCGCCCCGCTAGCCGCTACATATGCATGTCCGAGGACCTCTGCAGATGTACGAGCTGCGCAGAAATGAATATAGGGAATTATTAATGCACTGTTTATGCCAACAGATGCAGCATAGTCGAATACGATATGCATGCGACCGATCCTCGTAAATCCGTGCAAATCCTCAAGTGCAGACAAAGACAACGACTCGTGCTCGTAAATTTCTATTACGGGCAGTACGTATCTAATGAACCGTTCGGATTATACAATATATATACATATACATCGTTCGATCGGACAGTTTCGGCATTATAATAAATAAACGAAAACCAGCGCTCGTAAATCGTCGACTTATCCTGGCGTCTGGATGATAGCCACTACCGCGCTTTTCTGATTCCGCTTATCGATTGGCCCGCTAGCTGTGTGTCCAACTTTCAGCCAACCAGCTATCATGCTCCCCCGCTCTTTTTTTTTTCATTTTCATTCGAAATCCTTTCTCACCAAGTGGTTGATCGGACATAATGCAGGGCTGAGTAAATATCATGGTGCGGATGCTGTTATCGGAGCCAAGGATCCTTCTCAAAGTATTGATCTCTGGGGGAGAGGGCTAGTTCGATATGCATTCACGAGCATCCTTCAACTTAACACTTTAAAAACCACTCGTTTAAAAGCAGAAAGAAATTTTTCATTTTTCTTCCTCATTTTTGAGAATTGTGACAGCAGAAGCTTGATATTGCAAAAATATTGAATGGAAAATCAATTGTTGATAGTATCGATTGTAAGCTATCTGTTGACACGGAGGCTCATTCATTCGATCTAATTTTTATTTTATAATTACAAGCGATCCTCGACTAACCTCGGTACTTTTTAACAACTCTAAGAAGGATTCTTTTTTACAGTAGTCTAAAATTTCGTACAGTTAACTTGTTCTAGAAAATGTGAATACTTTCATATAAATTACTCGTTAAACTAGAAATCGACTAATTTCTAATGTCTTGTAAAAATTGTAAGAGCTTTAGAGCTTTATTATAGCGCTTTAGAGCTTTAAGTAAAACGAAAGATTATAAATGGGAGGTTTTGATAAAAAAAAAAGAGAATTTTGAATTGCGTGATTTTTATATCTTAATGAGAAAATCACGGGGTGAAGCGTCCCAAAATGATAGACAGTCGTCTCAGTGTTAATGTCTAGAATCAGTCACGTTGAGCTTGCTTACAAATCGATGCGGATGAAGTATAAAAGATATGCAAGATATATTAGTTGCATTTATTGATTTCAATATATCGATGCGAACGGAAATATTCCCGAAGCCCACGGCAATGTAATAATTCGAACGTCAATCGGGATTCAGAACGGGATCCGGATTTGGACCTTCACCGCGGCGAAATCTATTTCTGATATCCAGCGGGACGCAGCCATATAAATTACCTAGCCCGATCCATTTCTAGTCTCGTGGACCGATGATATTGCCTGTATCTACTTCTCTCGCCAAATCGCCATTTTTGCCTCACAACTTTTTGCTGGTCTACGTTGAAACAAAGAATGAACAACGCGATTCGAATCCTGCTGTTGATAGTTAACCATTTATTTCGAAGTGAAATTGAATTTAACATGCAATCAAATAACCAACGAATAAACAACAAAAAATTTCGCATAGATTCAAATCTGGGGATGGTGTACGTAAATTTAAATGTGAGACATAATTGTAAATTTAAATTTGGAATATAATTGTACGCGAATTTAAATTTGGAATATAATCGCGCGTGAATTTTCATTTACGATACAATTGTACGCGAATTTAAATTTGAGATGCGACTGTACATAAATCTAAATTTTTAAGGAACAGATTGGATTAAAGTTGTTGGACTGCTTCGATTAGAGCAACAAATCAATGCATACGTGATATCTGAACGGTTTGTGGGTGTGAACACGAGGGACGCAGTCCACCATTGGGGACATGTACCGATCAGTACGGAATTGATCTGTTGCTTAAGTGTATGTCCGGGAGACCATAAGTTCTGGATTATAGAGTTAACAGAAATTCCCGCGCCAAACCGCAAATTAATGCGGCGAGCCCCCGACGATACGGCCGATACTCCAATGTACGAATTATTGAGGGAACAACTCAGTTAACGCAGAGCAAGAGCGGCGGAAGAGACCCTCGATAATTGAACGGCGCACACATGGTAGCGGTGCAAAGTCACGAATTGATCGAACGTTTTCGAAACCGGGTATTTGCTTCTTGTCGAGCACCAAATTCCAAAAAACTTCTCGCACCGTGCTTTAAAAAATATTTCGATACCGCAAACACAACCATTTTCGAATCCAAATGTCTGTCGATATAATGTCTTCAAAAATGACTGTCTACTATTTGGATTGTAGAATTAGGATTTTTAAATATTTATAAAAATTCGTTGTGGAATGAACCGTAATCTCTTAGCTCACGTTATACATCCCAAACGACGTAAATAATTATATTTCTTGCGTGTAAAATTTGTCATGACCTGCCGTCAAGTCCCGTCAAAAGTTTTCGGACTTGGAACAATTTGAGTCCAATAAAAAAATTATTTACCCCTGGAAACTCGGTCCTACTTAAATTTAAGAGTCAAAGCACTTGGCATAACCATAACTAACATAATATATAATATATAATAACATAATATATAATTAACACCATTAAACGTCAAAATTTTTTTGGCCATGGAGTAATAAATAATTTATTTCAGAGGCCATTTTGATTACCTCCGTACTCTAATGTAAATCGTTGCAATAATGCAACTCAAATGCACTAGCAAGCGCTGAATAGTTAGAAAGGTCCAAACCCCACCTCATACAATTCAAATGTGACTATAAAGAAGATTCAGAATTTAATGCCATTAATATAAGGAAATCTGTAGCAGGTAGACCCACAAAGTTTGAAAAACGTAGATCAGCCTTTATTATATCCTAAAGCTAGAACTGTGACAAGGGAAAAAAGGAGAGACATGATGGACCTGCTAAAATTCATTCCTCCTGTTCAGCATGATTACTATCATATAAAAACTTGACAACAAATCGAAATGACGAGTCCTCACATACAGCTGATGAAGAAGACATCATTTATATTGCTGATGAATTAATCACAAATAAGATATTATAACAAAACTGTTAATATTCATTTTTATGGAAAGTCTGTAATAAAAATATATAATAATTAACTTTTTCTGTAATAAAAAACTTAAAAATTTAAACTCTGAATTTAACTTTATTACTTTTTCCACTTGCCAAACCGATTAACTCCACCGGTCACATAAAAATTGTAACATTACTGACGATTCTTTTTTGGCTATTCGTTCTTATTAATTTCAAATACCTTTAGATGAAAGCTACATCTGTATTTATGCATTCTACAATATTTATTTGAATTTATATTATAAAGGGAATTTTAAAAACCAACGTACATTATTTCATCGCATTTCTCAACTTTCTGTTTTATGGAGTTAATCGATTTGTGCAATGAACGGCTCAATGTCTCTCGATGCTCTTTCTCAATATTTGGGTCCAAATCACAATCAGTGCCACCTCCCGAGCTCCCAACGATAATCGTCGCCGATTCGTCCAGTTTTATTGACTCTCCTTGCCTCGAGTCCGGGTTCAAGCAGTGGGACCCGTCCCGAACGTATTCGAAGATAACTAGTTGGTTGCGGGATCCGCTCTGGTATTCGCAGGTGCCCGATTCGCAATCATTTCGTGGCAGCACCGCCTCGTAAACTTTGGCCACTCGTTAACCCGTTTCACGGGAACAAGGGTCCCGGTTGAAGCATCGTCGCGTTGGAATGCCCGGAGTTCCGGTTTGTAATTAACCCCTGTAGGTAGTTATCGCGCGGGCGCGACGGGACATGTCCGAAGCGGATCCGAGATAGACGAGCGTGCCACGCGTATCGTTTGAAAATCCGTTTCCCGTTGCGTCGCCGCGCCGCGTATTTGAACGGCCGGGCGTATGCAGATTGCCGAGTAACACCGATCCCGGACAAACACCACCGGTGTAATTTGCATCCTTACCGTATTCATGGGCTTTTAATTCGCCGGGCGTCGTGAATGGCGGTCGGGGATCAGCCGGGCGAGAGGACGCGCCTGTGTAAACTTAGCCCGGGTCCCGAAGGTTTGCCACCCTGATAGAGGACGCCCTAGGACGTTGCCCACGCGCTCTTTGATGCGACTTCTTGCCGCGATCCGGCGAGCATTCTAATCGGGCCGAACGATGTTTATTCTGGCCGAGGTGGCTTCCGTTTGCGGCCGCATAAATAATGCATCATCAGTGGAAAGTAATCGGTTAGCCGATCCTAGGGCACGGCAACGACAAACTATGCTTCCCTTCGCCAAAGTCCGTAACCGTTTCGCGCGTCCCACCGCGAGAATCCCAACTACCACGTTTCGATATTGCTTTTGATTAGGGCTCTCCGGATTATCCCGATACTCGGATTACTCATTATAACTCGAAATCCGTGATCGAATCTGACGACTAGGTGGGCCTCTCATTATCCGAATATCCGGATATCTCATTTCAGATATTCGGATCCGACATAACCTGCAAAATATCATTCGCGACCAGCGTTACTAGAATTGAGGACAAATAGTGGGGGAAATTTTATAGTCAGAACCGAGTGATGTCACGAACCTGTAGCGTAGTTTATCCCAGATCGAGGACATTTCGTGTTAGGTTCCCCCACTATTGATACGCAAGTGGGATAATTCTCGGAACGTGACGTCACGTGTTTCCTCGGAGGGACTGTTCGCGGCAACGCTGGTCACACAACTTACATCTTTCGAGGAACAATAATCAAAATTCGTGTCTTAATTGCAACACGACAAGCAGAGACATTTATATTCTCATTTTCCACCGGTTTCCCTCAACTACTTCCCTCCGGTGAACCCCTGAAATCCGGCTGCAATCCGCGAAAGAATCCCCGGCATTTCCGTGGCTTTACGATACTTTAATCGCAGAAGCAGAAAGCGGTTCCAAGTCCCCCGAATCTTAATCAGAATCTAAAACGAGCACCATACAAATTCCGGGGCAAAATAGGCACGCATAAAATCCGAGTCCCGGAAGTACCTGAAAAAGGCTGCGTGCCATAAACGCGGGCCCCCATTACCCATCATAACAAGAAGCATCTCGCCCAATTAGAGGCTGTGTAAAGTCGTTGCGTATGAATGGTGGGCTGGAGGACAGAATGATCGCGTTTATCTTGGGTGCTATTGGTCGTTCGGTAGAAATATTGCGGAATTAGGAGCAGATTTCCATGGGTACCCGTGGCAATGGCGCGTCCTCTCGTTCACGTGAATTGAATCTCCAGTTACGCCGTCGTTAGGGAGAAAATAAGGGATGATAGAGGGACGGTATCGGCGAGATGGGGAGGTCGGAACAGCGTGTCTAGGTCCGGTCGATTCATAAAAGGGTGCCGGTGGAACGTCTGGACTCTCCGCTGCCTACTTCCGGTCAGTCGGAACACGTGGCCTGGTCCGGTATCAACGTTTCAACCGAAACTTTTCGGTCCCATGGTGTGCGGCTGACGTTACTTGCCAGTGACACCGCGGCGGCGACCTCGTCCCATAATGTGTCGTGTGATATTTAATTAAACTCCCCCTGCGAGCCTCCCCCAGTCTCACCCCCCTTGCTCATCCACTCCCGCAGCGTTCCGCTCCCGCAGTCTGTGAAGTTTCAAGGGGTTCTTCGGCAGCTCGTACCTCCCACCCACGCACCGACCCGGACTTATTAACCGTTTCAACAAGGCCCCTTCGCGCCGCGATTTTTCTTGCCCCTCTCTTCGAGTGGATCCAACGTCCGAAGTAATTAAAAATCGGCCGGTTAAATCTAATGAAGTGGAATGGAACGGAGCGCTCCGATCCCCGCGGATTCTCGTTAAGGCAACCTGCCAACGTTACCACCATTTTAATAGTGTTTTCGGTCGCTTCCCTCCCTACCAAACTGCTCGTCGCACTTTACGAGTCTGGTTTTTGCAGTTAATGGAGTTTTCAGGATGCTTCGTGTGCTGTGCAGTAGGTGGAGCAAGCAGCTTCCGGACAACTTTTGTTTGGCTGCTGTTGCTGTGGTTTCTTATCGGATGCAGAGGTTTATTAATTTCACCCTCCGAAATTCGCGCGTTCATAAAAATGTGACGTGTATTGTCAAGACGAGACAATATCTGTGTTAAATGGTACTCCGGCTGGCCAACCCTGTTCACCTCAGATGGATTCGGCTGTGGGCTCGAGGTGCTCCGAGATGGCCCGGATGTGCGGTGTAGAGATAAAAACTTGAACCGAGATGTTGTGCAGGCTAACTGGCTATAGACTGTGAAGTGTTAACCCTTTGCACTCGGCGCTATTTTCATTCTAAAACTAAATTTTTCTCTTCCGTCGAAACTGATCCGATTTCCACATATAATATTTGAATCTTTAGTGATCTGTTAAATACAAATTTTGTAATGTAACAAATACATTGTAATAGTTGTTGTAATTTCTTTGAAATAATGCCACAACAATTTCTAGTGATGCTTCAGAGTCACCACTCGAGTGCAAAGGGTTAAACACTGTAGTTCACGCACGTATAGAGTATCAGAGGTGGGAGAAAAATATTGTTCTGCTTTAGTTGAATACCTATACATTTTCAGCAAGCGTTATAATTAAAATAAATATGATTTTGATTTATTCTCAAAATTGTCAACGTTAATAGTCTCGATAGCCGATGATTCCCCAACCTTGCAACTCGTTGAGCCGCGAGGATTCGCGTCTTGGCTCGAGAGACCTCGAAGCAATTTAGATCCTTAGCCGTGAGTGATGTCGACGGTGTTACTTTTGACGGCAATTATTTCCACAATTATTTCATATGCATGAACGCGGGAGAGCGGAGACAATAAACAGCGTTTAGCCAGCGTTTGACGTGAATCAAGCAGTCCCCTGTCGCAGAGCCGTTGGATGAACGGACAAACGGACGGACGGCTTGTCATTTGCATACGATGAACCCGAAGCGGCGTTAACTGCTCGGGGACGCGGAACGAGCTACAAGTCACCTGGTACCGGTAATTGAAACGAGGGTAGCTTCCACGAGGGTCGGTCCAAGAGACAATCAGTATAGGAGAAAAGTTCTTTCATCGTTCGAGTAATGACGTAGCCGGTATTTTCAACCGAAAGGGACGAAACGCGTTGATTAACGACGCTACGAATTTTCAGTTGCTCGTTTTCTACAATTACGTCCTGCGGTCTCCGCAACGATTCTATTCGAAACTTTTTCCTATTAGCTACACCGCTCTCAACAAACACGGTTTGTTATCTAACGACCGCGAAGACACCGGCGCGATTTATATTGTTTCAACTCTTAAAAGATTAAAATTGTTTTCGTTTCAAAACTCTTACCGTTTCGAAATGGGTCCCAACCGAAATGGCGAACTATTTTGAAGTCGGATTCCATCAAATTACTTGTCCATGATTTTATAGATCGATCTTTTGGTTGTTTTCCTCTCTTGGATTCTTTTAATAAAAATAACATAAATTATGACAATTGTGACAAGTGTGAAACAATTTCGCAAGTTTCTGTTACAAGTGTCCACCGACTTAGAGGTGCAGATTCACTCGTAGAGCGGACGTCCATTACTTTTTTTACAACTTGTACACGCGACATATCCAAACGCCATTTATCGAAAATCGCCACGAACATTCCGGACGAGCGCAAATCAGCGTCGCGTACCTCGCGTCCCATTTTCCCCGTTGTTGCCAATGATTCCGGAGACGACTACATTTCATCCGAGCATTAAGCCCGATAGAGAATGAACCGTTGTCTCCCCGGGAAGACGCCCTCTCCGGGAGACATTAAGGGCTCGTCCGCGAGTTATGTTTACGACATCGCGATCCGCCGCGCGACAGTTTTAGTATTCCACCTTGGCAGGAGAGGGCGGGGACGGCGAAAGTTTGTTGGATTGCCGTGAAGATGAATAGTTAAGCTTTCCCAGCCTCACCAGGACGTCCCGAATTTCCGTCTTTCCTAGCGGAGCATCCCCTCTTTCCTCCACGTCATTTCCCTTTCTGCTCCACATCCGAGCACGGACCGAGCCCCTGATGTCCCCCCCCCCCGCCCCGCCCCGCGCCGACGTTCTTCACTTTCTCGCGTGGTAAACTAGATCATTTACAAACTGTCAACGGCATGGCTTCGCGCCTCTGTTCGCCGTTCTGCGAGTCCGTGTCGGATCTCACGGCGAGATCTCAATCCGGCCGCAATTTCGGAGAAACTCGCGAATCTCTCGCCGCGGCCCCCGAAGTGTTCTCTCGCGAACTCGCGGCGCGCGATCTTCCGTCGCGGATAATTTCGCGCGGCGGAGCTCGACGTCGAGTGGCTTCCGGAGAGAGCGGATCGAACGGAGCCGGGTCTTGGAATTTGATTTGCCGAACTTAGACGTCGAGAGTTTCGCTGAATCGTGATCCTCAGTCGCTGGAAGATTGCTGATCTTTGGGGCCGGATCTGTGCTCGCTTGTGTTTTTTAAACTGACGGCAGCTTGCGGAGACTGCGCGCCTGCGGTGGGAATAATTTGTTGGATTGTGGCAAGTGATTTAAATCAGGTCATTTCACCTCGAAACGATCGGGTCTGTGGCAGCAATTGTCAAGCGAAGATTTTTACAGACATGATTGCTCCGGAACAGATACAGAGAACATTCTCTATCTCTAGCTTCACACTAGGTTTACGGAGCACTAATAGTGACTATTTTACGTTACTTTGTAGAAATAACTAGAACGTGCAGCCCAAATTTTTAGCCATTTTTTTTTTTAATAATATATACCCAAAGAGATAGTTGAATAATTCCTCATGGATGTATCCTTAGAATCTTAATAATCGTAAATTATAAATATTAGAACCCGCCATTTTGACGGGCCCCGTAAATCTAGGGTTAATAAAACAGATTCATAAATTTTGTAATTCGAAGTTGTAGCTAAAAGTATCCAGTTTCTGCTGTTAATATTTGATAATTACTCTCAGTAGCGAATATACTATACAAAGCAACATTGTAATTTTTATTTATAAACATGATCGGTTTATCGTGCTAACATTGCCTCGCTTTGAACAGATCCTATTTGAACAGTTCTTAACAAATGTCACGACAATAGGCACTGTGGGAAAGGGTACTATTGAATATGATGAGGAACGCGGCCTTCATTTCGATGCTCGTTGTGTTCCGCGTTTCCCCTGAAATTTCAGCCCTCGATTAGTTCCAGGCTGCAGTCACAGAATAAAATAAAAGATTGCAATTTCGCATGAAAGGAGTTCCATTATCGAATCCCATTCTAATATATTACAGGACCGTCACTCTGTAGTTACTGTTGGCAATCGCGATGGCTACTGGCAAACGAATCACCGTCGTAACCCTATCATTTCGTTTCGCGTACCATGAAATCGAGCTCTCCGGAGCAATCAATGCTTCATATAATCTACGGCTGTCTGTGCGCTACTATTTTACTCGATTGTACCGTGAAATCAGCAAGTTTGCAATTTTATAGGTGCTCTAGTTCAACTCGTAGACGCCAACGAGATGATCGGTGTCTTTCAACTAACAATACATCGTACAAATTCAACAGAGTATCAGCAACAGTTTTCTGCGAATCTCTCGAAAACTAAAAGCGACCACCCTATATTGGAACAGAAAAAAGTTGTTCAAAATGTCGAAATCTAGAACATACTTCAATGTCATCATATCAGAGGAGTGGTACTTCCTGTGAATATTTACCTAAAAATTTTCTGTCTGAATTCCAACAAAGTGGAGTGAAATGAAAATTTATTTTTCTTTCTTAATATGTTTTCATGTATTCCACACAGAAACTGTGGACTCAACATTTTTATATCAAGTATAGAAAGGGGAAAATATTTTACAGTAAGTAAAAGTGCCATGCCGCTTATATGGCGGCATTGGTCCGTTAAGGGTTAATAGGTTGAGAATAACATAATAGTATTCTTAATTTCTTCTAATGCTTTAAATTACACCTACTTAGTTTTGTCGTAAATGCATAAAAGCCGCTTTGTAATGGTCACCGAGAAAAAAGTTTGCGCGTAATCAGATTGCGGTCACGTCCTCCAAGTGTTCAGCAACGACTTCGGGAATGATTGTGTGGTATTAAACAGAGAACATTGTCTTTAACGAAGGAACCGTCGGGAGGAGGGGTGGGGGGATCTCGTAGAGCAGACGATATAACGTCTCGAGACACCGATCTCGACTTTCACTCGAGTCAGGAAAAGTTTGCACGAGGAGATAGGCGATCGCCGGGAACGAGGACTATTTCTTGCCGCGGGTGCTTGCGGAACATCTGACACGGAGATTAGGCTTAAGCGTTCGCGGAATTATCTCGCAACGATATGCAAATGCCGCGGCATAAATGCTAATTGTAATTGGCCATGAAATGAATTCGGGGACCCTTTTCGACGGTTGCGTAGGGAGGCGGGCGACGTCCTTGCACCGAGCCAAAAAGCTCTGTGCCTCCTCGTTTAGCAGGGGCAGGGGGGAAGGGGCTAGCAAAATGGCGCGGTGGTCTGTTTGAAAATTTTCTTTCCACCTCGTTTGGGAGCCCTACAAAGGGAAAACGTCGTTCCGCCGCGCGATAAAACGGGGACAAAGCTTTGCCCGCGATTAACAAAAGTATTGCCCCGACCAAGAATCCGCATCGGCGCGTTCACCGCCGGGCGGAAAACGTTGGCCTGACCGCGCGGGAAGTTAATGCGAAGCGACCGGGGAAAAAAATTCATTATTGCGTCCATCAAAAGGTCATTGTCTGGTCCGTTCCCGGACAAAAGATGCTGATGAGATGCAGCGCGACTGTAATGTAATTAAACTCCCATTTTACGTCGCTCGACTGGCACCGTGGTCGACTCTTCGAGGTGCTCGACGAGTTGGAAATTCTGTAAAAATAATGGACTTGATATACAGGGTGTCTGTGGCTTTTCGTGATTGAAAATGGACTAACTTTTTCTGCATTGCCTGGATAAATAATTTTGAGACGCGGTCGTAACATCTTCAAATTGGATCTTGCAATTTTGTAGACACTGATACGTGAGGCATCTCAATTATTATCTAAGAAGTTTTGCAATATTCTGACCAATAGAATTAGTAGACCACGTGGTCCATTTTATTGTATCTGCTCGATTATCTTCTTTAGAGTAATAGCATCTCATATATAGGTTTTGTTATCGATTTTATATGGATGAAAATAATTTTTTATTTCAACGTTTTCCAAAAGTACATTTCATGAACTGTTTTCTATAAAAATTGGATAGAAAAATATTAACCCTTTGCACTCGGCGGTATTTTCATTCTAAAACTAAATTTTTCTTCCGTCTTAGAATATTTTCATTTTATTCATACGAAACTGATCCGATTTCCACATATAATATTTAAATGTTTAGTAACCTGTTAAATACAAATTTTGTAATGTAACAAATATTTTGTAAAATTTCTCGTAATTTCTTTGAAATAGTACCACAATAATTTCTAGTGGTGCTTCAGAGTCACCACTCGAGTGCAAAGGGTTAATTGTTGCAGTCACAGTTGAATGGTTTCCATGGTTGAATTTCTCCATTGCAAACTTTGAAATGAAAAGTGATGCGACATAAAGAAAGATAAAAAATTTCAATTTTTTCGTCACAGTGGTTTGCCACGAGGGCGCTTTCTTTAGTCGTCCCATCAAAACCGCCAACAATCTCCCAGCGTTGCCCGGCACAAAAAATTGTCGAGAGTCTGTTTGATCGTAGACTGATCCGGAAACTAAATAACCTTGTTATGAAATCGAATTTATTCCAGCGTGGTTGGTGTCGTTTCTGTCAACACCAATCGTATTCGGGTCGAATAAGAGAAGCTCGTGGAATTCGTGCATACTAGCCCGGTTCGGAAGTCCGCGTTGAGCACACAGGGTCGGCATAAGATTAAATATCAAAACGAAAGTAAACCGAACGATTGATTAATCGCGAAAGAGAGGAGCGACGAGCAGTCGACCGAGAGGGAGAGAGAAAGAGGAGAGAGAGAGAGAGAGGATGTGTTAGAGGCGACGGACAGGACAGTTGCTTGGGATTGCCCGCGAGCCTCTGGACCGGGATTGATCAGAGCCCGCGCGCCCTTGATGAGGCTAGCCCCACGGCCGCAAACGATCGTGCTCACGTGTGACCACCGATGTAGATTTCAATTGAGCAATGTCTACCGGTAGGGAAACCGGATAATCCGCGTGCGTCGCTATCACTGCGGGCGACAGCTCCGACACCCTGCTCGGACACCTCCCTCGTTGCCTGGTCTGCCTCGTCTGCCTCTCGGCTACCGCGGAAACCCTCTCGCAACGGGCCAAACATTGATTTTATTCCCGGCGGGATCAATCGAACCGAAGGTATGCTGACTGACACGGTGCGCTCGCCTAAACGCGCTCAACCCGAATGCTGGCATGTGACTCGCGCGTGTGGCATTCGGCAACTTTGAATACACCGGTCGAATGGTACTCGAACGATATCATGCTCGTCAGGGTGGCTAAGATTTGCTCACAGTATTTCTTACGGAAATATTTCCACATCTGTGTGAATCGTGAAACATGAAAGAATGCTTCAAGTATGCACGGTCTCAGTCGTTTTGCGAGGTGTCTTTCAGCTTCTGACTATAGTGGATCACCTTTGATCCGTAAAATATACAAGGTGACTCGTTCTTCTGATCTAGAGTATTATTTTTATTAAGATGGAACAGTGCCGTTCATAATTTCCCTTCAAGCTCACCTTTTTCGAGTTTTTATTTGCAATTTCCTTGTTTTTGACATAATGAATAACCCTTACGAACGTAAGGGTAAACGTGAACATCATAGGGGTCGAAACACAATCACAATCGAGTCAATACGCAAATCGAAGTGTATATACCGTCTTATGACATACGCGCAAGTTCATAATAAACAGGTGTTGGAAGGTTAAAGTTCGGCATGAAAGCTGTAGCCTGCAAGATATAACAGCGTGATACAAATTTGCTAGTTTATATGCTTCATCTACCCATTTATTCTCTACGTCCACAGAAGGATGGATTGGGTGTTCAGAATGTCAAGGTTGGGTTCACGAACATGTGTGAAAGGTGATGACGAGGGCTTTGTTTGGGTCCGTGACATGTGTAAATTGCTGGTTCCCCCATTTTGTTCTATATGCAGAGGACTACCCACGTATGACAAAATATTTTATTGTTTATAGATTTAATTTCGGAAAGGTATTTAAGACGAAGTGCATTTTAGTAGACGGAGGCAGATATCTTTCTCCGACTGAGATTAGAATATTAGTATTCGAAAAGTGATCTACTATCCGAAAATTGTTTCCCTCTTCCTGGATTCTCTAATATAGTGCTATCCAATCTATTTTTAGTCATGGCCGACTCCAACGGCACATACTTTCCAACATAATAATGAACCATACGTGAATATAAAAGGAATATCGTTAGAATTGTAATGTAATTTTTTAATCGTCGTTCAGAATACCGCAATTGCCCTGCAGACAGCTCTGCAAATCACAGCCCTGATGGAGTAGGGTTACCCCGCCGCGAAGTAATTTTTAAAACGACCTGTAATCGAGTTCGCCGTGCCTATAGTTCCTTTTATTTCTTCCCCATAGAGAATCCTCAGGTGTCGGCGCAGGGACACGGAAATCTGTTTCGGCTGACTTAAATTAGATCGGCCGTTCAATTTAGCCGGTGCGCACAGTCGCGATATTGGATTTGGACATTTGGGAACGCTCCCCGAAAGTTTTTCGGCTCTCGAAACGCCGCGCTACTTTCCGCGAGGAGAGACAGTCTGTTAAATAGAAATCCACGGGTTACGGTAGACCAGCGCGGTGTGTATGTCGGCGCGGTTCGATCGTAACTCGATCAAATAACCGGAACTTTCATTTAACGGCATTTTATGGCGCGTGCCACCAGCAATAGCAAGGTCGGTCACGCGTCGGGCCATTTAGCTGCTCGGCCGTGCGCTCGAACTTGTGCCAATCGTTATATGACATCACTAGACTGCGGATCTTCAAAGAAATCAAAAATTTTCTTCGACGACTGGAAGAAATAGGAGCCTAACACGAATATCTTCCGTCCTTTAAAAATTGGATACGAAATAAAATATCAATACAAGACGAATATGTCGAATATTTTCAAATACTTTTTTAGGATTTTTAGGTTCTCCCAAGGATTTCCCAGTCTTAAAAGATTTCTGCGCATCGTAAAGCACGCCTCGCTCGCTCCTTACTTATCCGTCGTTCTTCTTATCCGAGCACAACAAATGTTTCCTTGAGACATGCACACAAGTCGCGTGACATTTGCTCACCTTCGTCCGGGGATTCCGGCGACACCGTTGACTCCGCTCGCCAAAGGGGCAACGGGCACAAAGTACGGAAGAACAGAGCACAAAAAACGGGAGTCTCTCCTTGCAGAAGGACTTTCCTCCGGCGCGAATTTTCGGCGCGATACCTTTCGCCTCGTATTGATGTGTCGTCGAGTGAAAACTGCGTAAGATGTTCCTCTTTTGAAGGTCGCCTGCCGTTTTAAGATAATTTCCGGTGGCGTGAGCCTCTGAAGGATAAGCCCCGCGTAGGGAAAAGGGCGCTCGGGCCAGGGGCGGAGGCTGGAAGAAAGCCCGGGGACAGAATAAAATTACTAGAGTAAGTAATTTGAGGACCGGCCGAATAATTGCCACTCAAAACGTTCAAAGGACGACGCGACGCTTCTTTTCCGCGCCTCTTAAATTTATCGTTCGTCTGGTCCCGTCGCGCACATGTTTTCCCCTTCGCCTGGCGAACACGGACCAAAGACAGGCCAGCCCACCCGAGGAAAATTTCGATGAAAAGAACTGTCTCCGTAATCGCATCTTTCCGGCACCGCTTCTTTGGATGCTGCACAAAGCGGCCGAAGCGGTCGCGCAAAGGGTTGATTCTTCGTGCAAATCGTAAGTGCGGACGCGCAATCTTCTTCTGCGAGGACGTTCGTTCTTACAGTCTGAATACAAAACCTCTACTATTCTTATCAAACGGAGTGGGTGTGTTATCTTAGTTGCGGTTTCAACATGTTGTAATTGTATCGAGAAACAATTAATAATGTTTAAATTCACACAGTCTTTACATCTGGCCTCATCGCAAATGAAATACTGTAAACGGTTTTGTAACTCAACATGGAGAGACTTAGTAGCATTATCATTAACCGGAATTTAATTTCCTTCACGAATGGTTTCAGTAAATTAAGTGTAGAGTTTTTGTTTCGGTAACTGTGCGAAGACTTTTAATACTAGGTTCACGGGACTCGTGAAAATGACGGGTTCTAGTATTTTTAATTTAAAATTATTAAGATTCTACGAATGCATGCATGAGAAAATATTTAGCATTTCTTTGGGTGTTTTAAAAATATTGCTAAAAATGTGAGTAGCACGTTCTTGTTATTTTTATAAAGTAATGCAAAATAGCCGCTTTTAGTGCTTGGTAAACCTAGTGTTAATTACCATATATATTATAAAGTTCAGCTGCCTAGTGATAACGCGTACTGTTAATAGGTTTGAATTATCAATAACATGCGAGATACTGAAAGTGATCGAGTTGGATAGACAGATTTATTTGTTTCCCTAATTAAAATGTTTCCAATCATCTCGCATTCATACAGGACTTTCTGCTAGCGTAATGAGAGGATGACTCGCTTTCAAAGTAAACCTCTCGCCCTCTCCCTTAATTTATTCTTTCTTTGTAGCAAGTCTTGTATTTTTTCGTCGTAACCTTGACTCGTTAGGAGCTGCTTTTTGCTCGAGTAGAACGTGCCCTGAAGCAGGGGCAGTCTTCAAAGAAGCTTTGATGGGATCGATGCCCCTGATATTAGGCGAAGTAGGCTTCAATAGGACTTCCATAATTCTGAGCATTCTATATTTCCCAGCTGACGAGCTTTCGCTTATAAGATGCTCCGCTTATTATTCGACCGGCGATCTTTAAGCAGATACTGGCTTTTATGAGCTGATCCTTAGAAATTGGCATCGAAAGGATTTTTCTTTACCCTATTAAGGACTTCATCATACTTCGCTGAATGCAAAAATTACGAACGCTTTCCTCCAACGAGCTCTGCCCCATCAAAAATGTTACAAATTCAAGACTAGACTGCCGACCTTTATGCAAAACAAAAATTGAAAAAAAAAATAAAAGAAATTGTTTTTAAAATAAAAATTCTTTCATAACCTCGAAACGTTGAAAACGATAAATTGGTACTCTTAAATTCTTTGAATCTTTAAATCCTGTAAACCTAGCGTTAATAGGAGGAAAAGCAATTGTTCCAAATAATATAACTAAATCAAGGCTTCGAGGAAATTGCAAATTTCCCAGTGAAAGTACTCTTAAAATGATCGAGTTCTGCTGGCAAAAATTCTGATTATACGAAACATATAAATTCCATTTGACTGTACCGCACAGAGATCGATAGACAAAGGGATTCCTAAACAACGTCTCGCGTTTCGTTAACGAATCTTCTCGAGTGTTCTTAACTGGGCGAACAGTGAAAATCGGTGTACACAGAAAATAATAATTTCGTAGACGATCGAAGCGTACTCGACGAAGGAAACGAACCTCTCGCGAAGCCCTGAAACTTATCTGGATTCAGGTCTGCTTCGAGAGCATTGCTTCTTCTCGAAAGTGCCGAGGATGGTTCGAAACAATCCCAGTCGTTTCGAAGCAGGTTGCAACGTGCTTCCCATTTCTATCGATCAGCAGTGCATCGGACAAAGCTCAATCGTTCGATGCGAAAAGGGCGAAGCAAATAATTAGAAGAACGAGCGCGCGGGACTGTATCGGTGAAGCCTTAGCTGGCTGGCCAGACGTATTACACCGGGCCGGATAAGTTAACCCCATCGTTCGCTGACCCTTGGCACGGCTGACACATTTCAGCCGCGAGATTCGTCCAATCTCGAGACGGTAGCCATGAATTCTGCTACACCGGAACCAATAACCGAGATTGGCTTTCGTTTCATCGCCGCACGAACCCGTGTAATCTTTAGCCGTGGCTCCTAAGAGGGCCACCAACGATCCCTTCACGGCCAGCAAGGTGGCTGGTGATTTCGTTTAAGGCCCTCCTTATAGTACCTTCTCCCTTTCTCTCTATCTCTCTCCGCCCCACGCTTTTCTTTTACAGACGATACAATCCCACGACCCACATATTCCATAGAAACCGTGAGCCCACCTCTCGGTTATGTTACGAGGACAATATCTAATAAAAAGCAGAGTGAAGTGGCTCCGAGGACACAGAGGTCTGCTCCTTTATAAAGCCTCCGCCGGAATTTTTCCTGTCATTGCGTTCGCCCCCCCTGCCGAATAACTGGGGAAAGGGGGCGAATTGTATAAGTGACAGTTCGGAGGTTTTTACGGGTCTGATGAAATCCCGGACGTTTTATTCTCGGATTATCGCGTCGTATTCAGCGCCTCCGCGATGCTCCTGCTCCTTCTGATCCTGCGTGCCGAGGACTCGACTGCGTTCTCCTCTTTAACCCCCTGCTTCGTGATTCATCCCGTGACTGGGCCTCCGAGAATTGCTCTATCGTTCGTAATTAACCTGAAGAAATTGGACGCCCGTGATAAGTGCGCAGCGGACAAAGAAAGTATTTGCACAACTTCTCGCGAAGAAGCAGAAGAATAATGCAATGTACACTTTTTCACTGTGTGTCTATCTAGAACAATGTTTACGAGTGTAAAATGATGATTTTATTGGTGTCTTACTTTTTAAACTTATATTATTACGGTAAGAGTGCACGAGGCAAACATTTTTGCACTCTGCTGCATCTCAGTGGGAGATGCAAAATTATTTTTCAAGCGTTACCGAGGTGTCCAACTTTTTCTGAAAGTTGGGATTTCTTTTAGCAGTAATCAAGTTTTTGTTACTTCGTCTACGTCGGTAAGGAAAATTTTAGTGAAGGGGATAGAACGAAATCAATAGTCGTTGGAAAGTCTTTGAAAAATACTTCTTTAAGCTCATTGTCATAGTCTAATTCCTTAATATACAGTGGCCGGAATTAATACTCGGACACTCTTTACAATACTATGATTTTATTAAAATTGAACTGAATTAGTCGAGCTCTTTTCACGATTTCGACAAACCGCAATTTTTAGAAAATTTATTTTACACATCACCTAGTAAACTTGTCGTTTCAGCTCCTTAAAAGGATTTAAATTGTTAGGTCGATTTTAAAAAAATGATTATATTGTAAATATAACGTCGTATATCGTGAATTTATATTTCATCGCGCAAGGTTCGCAAAGCAAAGCTACAGAAACAACTGTGGTCGTAAAAGTAATTCCTCCGAACGGCTCAGAGCCACAACAAGCGATCATAACAAAGGACTCCGGCGGTGTTTACCAGTCCTCGAACGAGAACGCGCAGAGCATTCGTTCCTCGATTAGCCGACTGGTCTATTGCGCGACTGTAAACATCGAGGATCCCTCTCGGAGATCGACTAAACGAATTCCAATACGCCATTACGGTACGTGCTAAGTATTAATCATCGTCGACCTTGACTCTCGGCAGGCGCTCGTCAGAGATTGCAATCTCTAACGTCATTATCCCTCCGGAGTTTAATCGATTGGTGGAGCCACTTCTACGCGGCGCAGACCCGGGTCCGTGTTCCGCGATGTTATCTGTTTAAACATCGACTTTCATAAATAACTCTCGGGGATATTGGTGGATGAGCGTGTGCACGCAACTGCGTTCGCCGGTAGTGATTGCCAGAGTCGGGGGGAGGGGGAGGAGGACCGCCGGCCCTAATAGATTCATTAGGGGTAGTCGGCGCACCCTTCCCAGGGTGCATCACGGACACCCCCTAACTGCACACGCGTGTACACTCTATTTCTACGGTACATGTCCCTTCGATCACTCGGCCCCGTGTATTCATATTCGGCTCATAGTTGCGGATGGATCCTGTTCGTCGGTTCATTCACCGGCTCCGGGCTGTTATCAGCAGTTTGACGTTCACACGGCGTCGAACGCCGACGGTGCACGTAAATTAGGCGTGTACACGGATAATGCCCGAGTCTGCATCCTAAATCTTTATTGCTTCCTACCCATGAGCGGAAATATTCGATCGGAATCGTGAACATGGCTGTCGAGGGAATTATTCGGGCTTCCCTTACGAAATTGCAAATAGATACAAAATAAATGCTCTTGTCCTTTCACTCAAGGTCAAAAGTATTTCGATACTTTGTTCCCCGTGACGAGGAAGACACAATATAATTTATAAACAAATGGCCGGAAATATTCGATCGGAATCGTGAACATGGCTGTCGAGGGAATTATTCGGGCTTCCCTTACGAAATTGCAAATAGATACAAAATAAATGCTCTTGTCCTTTCACTCAAGGTCAAAAGTATTTCGATACTTTGTTCCCCGTGACGAGGAAGACACAATATAATTTATAAACAAATGGCCGGAAATATTCGATCGGAATCGTGAACATGACTGTCGAGGGAATTATTCGGGCTTCTCTTACGAAATTGCAAATAGATACAAAATAAATGCTCTTGTCCTTTCATTCAAGGTCAAAAGTATTTCGATACTTTGTTCCCCGTGACGAGGAAGACACAATATAATTTATAAACAAATGGCCGGAAATATTCGATCGGAATCGTGAACATGGCTGTCGAGGGAATTATTCGGGCTTCCCTTACAAAATTGCAAATAGATACAAAATAAATGCTCTTGTCCTTTCATTCAAGTCCAAAAGTATTTCGATACTTTGTTCCCCGTGACGAGGAAGACACAATATAATTTATAAACAAATGGCCGGAAATATTCGATCGGAATCGTGAACATGACTGTCGAGGGAATTATTCGGGCTTCCCTTACGAAATTGCAAATAGATACAAAATAAATGCTCTTGTCCTTTCACTCAAGGTCAAAAGTATTTCGATACTTTGTTCCCCGTGACGAGGAAGACACAATATAATTTATAAACAAATGGCCGGAAATATTCGATCGGAATCGTGAACATGACTGTCGAGGGAATTATTCGGGCTTCCCTTACTAAATTGCAAATAGATACAAAATAAATGCTCTTGTCCTTTCACTCAAGGTCAAAAGTATTTCGATACTTTGTTCCCCGTGACGAGGAAGACACAATGTAATTTATAAACAAATGGCCGGAAATATTCGATCGGAATCGTGAACATGGCTGTCGAGGGAATTATTCGGGCTTCCCTTACAATATTGCAAATAGATACAAAATAAATGCTCCTGTCCTTTCATTCAAGGTCAAAAGTATTTCGATACTTTGTTCCCCGTGACGAGGAAGACACAATATAATTTATAAACAAATGGCCGGAAATATTCGATCGGAATCGTGAACATGACTGTCGAGGGAATTATTCGGGCTTCCCTTACTAAATTGCAAATAGATACAAAATAAATGCTCTTGTCCTTTCACTCAAGGTCAAAAGTATTTCGATACTTTGTTCCCCGTGACGAGGAAGACACAATGTAATTTATAAACAAATGGCCGGAAATATTCGATCGGAACCGTGAACATGGCTGTCGAGGGAATTATTCGGGCTTCCCTTACAAAATTGCAAATAGATACAAAATAAATGCTCTTGTCCTTTCATTCAAAGTCAAAAGTATTTCGATACTTTGTTCCCCGTGACGAGGGAGACACAATATAATTTATAAACAAATGGCCGGAAATATTCGATCGGAATCGTGAACATGACTGTCGAGGGAATTATTCGGGCTTCCCTTACTAAATTGCAAATAGATACAAAATAAATGCTCTTGTCCTTTCACTCAAGGTCAAAAGTATTTCGATACTTTGTTCCCCGTGACGAGGAAGACACAATGTAATTTATAAACAAATGGCCGGAAATATTCGATCGGAATCGTGAACATGACTGTCGAGGGAATTATTCGGGCTTCCCTTACAAAATTGCAAATAGATACAAAATAAATGCTCCTGTCCTTTCATTCAAGGTCAAAAGTATTTCGATACTTTGTTCCCCGTGACGAGGAAGACACAATGTAATTTATAAACAAATGGCCGGAAATATTCGATCGGAATCGTGAACATGGCTGCCGAGGGAATTATTCGGGCTTCCCTTACTAAATTGCAAATAGATACAAAATAAATGCTCTTGTCCTTTCACTCAAGGTCAAAAGTATTTCGATACTTTGTTCCCCGTGACGAGGAAGACACAATGTAATTTATAAACAAATGGCCGGAAATATTCGATCGGAATCGTGAACATGGCTGTCGAGGGAATTATTCGGGCTTGCCTTACAAAATTGCAAATAGATACAAAATAAATGCTCTTGTCTTTTCATTCAAGGTCAAAAGTATTTCGATACTTTGTTCCCCGTGACGAGGAAGACACAATATAATTTATAAACAAATGGCCGGAAATATTCGATCGGAATCGTGAACATGACTGTCGAGGGAATTATTCGGGCTTCCCTTACAATATTGCAAATAGATACAAAATAAATGCTCCTGTCCTTTCATTCAAGGTCAAAAGTATTTCGATACTTTGTTCCCCGTGACGAGGAAGACACAATATAATTTATAAACAAATGGCCGGAAATATTCGATCGGAATCGTGAACATGACTGTCGAGGGAATTATTCGGGCTTCCCTTACTAAATTGCAAATAGATACAAAATAAATGCTCTTGTCCTTTCACTCAAGGTCAAAAGTATTTCGATACTTTGTTCCCCGTGACGAGGAAGACACAATGTAATTTATAAACAAATGGCCGGAAATATTCGATCGGAACCGTGAACATGGCTGTCGAGGGAATTATTCGGGCTTCCCTTACAAAATTGCAAATAGATACAAAATAAATGCTCTTGTCCTTTCATTCAAAGTCAAAAGTATTTCGATACTTTGTTCCCCGCGACGAGGAAGACACAGTATAATTGATAAACAAATTTGACCGTGACGTTCGAGGTCGAGGACAAATTTACACGAGCTTCTTTCAACAAATCTTCACTGATCCAATAGTGTATACTCACGCTACAGCATGACATATAATTTCCTTCCTACTTGTGTCTTGCAGAATTTTTCAGGATTGCTGTTTCGTGGACAGTAAACGAAATACACGGTCTTCCTAAACAACTTTTGTTTATTGTGTAGTAGACCACTGAATGGATTGAAATAAAAATGTATTTTCAAGTTCGGCGGGAGAACTTCTGTGCTCCATATGCGACTGACAAAGTCAAAGTGTTAACTCACACAAGCGTACCGGCTCGACCGGAGCTGTGCATTACAAGCTCATAAACGTGACGAAGCTCTCGCAGAGCTACTTTCGCCAATTTGCAGTGGAGATTGCAAACCGCGCGCGGTTGCTGCAGATCCTCGGGATACACGAGTACGACATCGTTCGCACAGGGATCCGGCAACGCTGAAGCTCACGCTCAGACACAATAATCTACTCGCAACGGCAGCTCCGGCGTACTTTGGCCACGTGTTTACAGGGGCAAGCTCGCGGGCGCAATATATCACTCGGCGAGCAGCCGACCGGTGTGTACCGTTATCTACAGGTTTTCGCCCGGGTTGCAGGGCCGCGTGCACAGGTTTTTCACGCGATACATCAACTCGGATAGCTGCCCCTGGCGACCAGCTGCTCGTTTACTTCATAACTCATTCGATCATTCGACGAGTCGCCCCCGTTGCGTCCCGTTCGCGAGGACCGCTGGTTTGCGGATACCTCGGAAATCTGATTATCGATCGGTAATCAATATCAGCGCAATTTGGCGTTATGCCAGGGCCAGTTCTGTGTGTGTGTGTGTATGTGAGTGCGTACACTCCCGGACAAAATGATAGCACACGTGTGCTTAATTCCTCGAAAACTTGATGGAATTTTGAAATTTATATTGGCCATTTCGTCCACTGTACAGCGAGGTGAATTTTCTGTGCTGGCAGGCTCCATCCCTCTGCGTCGTAATAATTAGGATCGTGTGTGTGTCGTTTAGAATTCTGTACGGTCTTCGAGAAATTAAAGCGAGCACACACGTGCCATCGTTTTGCACAGGAGTGTACGTGCAGGATCGCGAATGTGTGCGAGCCGTGTTTCCCGTGTTCGTCCTTCGACGATCGAACGGGTGCCACGGATCCGATCGGGGCGGGGGATGATTGGAAATGGTGCACGTGCGACGCTGCTAATCGGGCGGCGAGCGACTTCAAACGAACCGCCGGCTGCCGCTCGTGGCTTCCCAATAAATATTTGCAGAATTTAATTTCCTTTCTTTGTACAATTTTCCCGCGGGACGACGACAGCCCGCCCGAATATTCACGGTCGACACGTACGCCGATCGAATCATATTAAAATTAGCACGGCGCACGATAACTTTCAAAGACTCCATGAATATCGTCCCACTTTGCGCTATATAATCTGTCATTATTGCACTAGCCGCGACGAAACTGGGGTGCATGATGTTTACTCGAATTTTCATTTCTGAACCGGCGAACTAAACGGAATTTTAATCTCCCGCGGCTCTGCTGGATTAAAGAGAGTTCGGTAGTGTACCAAACTTTTAGTTCACTGTGTATTCTTTGGGGCTTTACCGTTGTTGCGAACTGTAAATATTTGTTGTTGTTGGCGCGAAGCAATTTAGGCACACCCTTCTTTCTTATAAAATTGTATTCGTTAATGGTTTTTGAAATAGGTTATTTTCCAGTATTTAACTTGATTTTACACAAAGACTATTCCGATGGTAATCACAAATATTTTTAAAAAAATAGGACAGTACACGCGCTGCCCTTTTCTACGTTCCACACGGTCGACGCGGTCACAAGAAAATAGTAGCCTATGTTATAGCCCGGACCCGAGAATTAGGCTCAGATAAAGACTTTACTGTATATCAGTAAATATAAATTTATGTTCGACATGTTTTTCGGATAACGTACACCTACAAAAACAATTCCACATACAGATTGAAATGAATTGGATGGAAAATATTTTCAGATTATAAAGTCAGAGAAATTTATTACAGCGATATCAAATGGAATATTACACAATGTTACAAATATTCGCAGTCTCGTAGCGAGGTCGAAAACGCACGAAATGAATTTTTATTTCAGAACTTCACCCGTGAACAATGCATATCCTCTACATCAATGAAACGAAAAACTGTTTTGTCATCTATAATCTCAAATGAACCGTATTTCGCAGTGTTTCATCACCTTCAAAATCCACGGCACGGTGTTATTGGAGGTAATGGCTCGAATATTTTTCGAGACACGACGAAGTTCCTTCGCCGCGCGGTTAAATATCGGTTCCTCGTTTGGGAACGCAGTTGTTTTTCACGGTGGGACGGTCCCCTTAATGTATTTGCTTCTCTCGAAATTTCAGCCGGTATCTTTCGCGAAACGGCGGAACGGAGGAGCAGCTGGGGATGCATATTCATGCCCGACTGCGACGTACATTTACTCGGCTTCCATTTTTGTTCCGGCTACGTTTCGCCGTCGCCGTCTAACCCCTTCGCCGGGCGTTCTCATATCGCTTGAATATAATTTTTGAAGCGTACCTCGCTAACTGCGGCCTGCGCCGTCCGATATTGCGATTTTTATTAATATTGCCACGGAGTCGGAGGTTACCGCCTCGTGAAACAACTCGTTTCCGATATAATCGGCCGAGTAACATCGATTTAATCTTTCCCGAGCGTCTAACCTTTCCCGGTCCACCGGCGCGTACCTGCACGTTCGACTTTAATTTAATCTTGCAGCTCAATTGTCGCTTTCGTCGACGCTACTTTTTCCCCAACGTGCTCGGAATTAGTTTCGTCATTTTTTATCTCCTTAGATTACCGCGTATTTAACCCTTCCCGGTCCTGCGTCGAATCGGGCTCGACGTTAACTTTTATGCCAACAGTTATAACACCGCAGTTACAGTATTTCTCAGCCATTCCACATTATCTTTATAAAACTTTAGTAAAATTTCAATGAAAACGTACACACTTTATAAAAATTCAAATTTTTAAACTTGTAATAAAAGAAACAATTCAGGGATGCTTCAAGTACACCAGAACCTCGATTATCCGAATTGATCAGAGGGGTGTGTACGTTCGGATAATAGATCAGTTATTTTGTTTCTGAACTGTGAGTTCTCTTTGTGTTTCACAATAAATCGTGATGAACATGGATCGTTTCGGACTAAACTATTTACATGAGCATTGTATTCAAATATTAGAAGTTCGGATAATCGAGGTTCTGTTTTACTGCATACGAGGCAATTTTTAATGTCTGCATCCACGAGCCGTATTTTCGGGAATACTCGATGTATCGTTCTTTTTCTTGTTCTAAAGAGGTGATCGTTGGAATGGAACATTTTGCAAATACAAAAGGACGCAAAATCGGCTATCGCAGTTTGATCGTTGCTTCTCCGAGTGTTTCCACCGATATAACGAAAAATCCCCAGAGCAGTATCGCGCTTTTTGTGCGCTGCATGCGAGACGACCGTTGACACGGAAATATGATGGATGTTTTGGGCGTGCGCCATTTCCACAATGCATCAATTCGCCATGCATATCGAACGGCCAGAATCCGCTCGGGGATTCAAACTTTGACGACCGCCCACCAGTTCCGAGCAAGTATGCTCGTGTCTCTAATGAACTCGGTTTTAAATTTATAAATCGTCGCACACCTTTCACCCTATAATAGTGATAATAATTAGAAAATAAAATTTTTTTCGTCATAAATCCTAATTCTCTTCCGTTTGAAGAGGTCACCGCAAGTCTGGGTCGTTGTCATGCGACGGAGGGTCAAGCATAATTATCGGTAAAATAAAACTCAGTGTAGCAAAATGTAATTCAGTATATAACATTAATTTATTACAGAGTTAAAATTCCGTTGTTATTTTATTCATTAAACGTACCATGCCGTTAACATAATCGTGGCCGCGCGCGTTTCATTATGCATTTTATTTTGCATTATAATTTCATTGTGCATTACACGCACGCTATCAAGTCGGAATTCATCACCGCACCAGACAGAAAGGATGAAAAGGAATTGCGTGGGTATGAGCTCGCAATCCCGTGAAAAGGACGGCACGTGTTATAATTTCCGGGATTCATTGTTCAGGAATTAATTTCTCATTTCATGATTCACGGTTCGCGCGTTGCCTTTTATATTCAAAGTTCGAGCATCCCCGTAGTAATTTTAAACTTCCAGCGACCCTTAAAATTGCTCCGAAACGGATAATAAATTTAGCTCTTGAAACAACTATTTCCAACTAAGAACAACAGCTGCGTCGATATCGTTTCGTACAAATTATTGAATCATCAAATATTAAATCGTAATGATGTTTCAATAGAAATTTGGCATTTTATTGAATCAAACGGAATTGCGTTTGTCAAACTAAAATTACCTACGTTCCTGTTACGATACATAATTGTCCGTGTGTCGAGTTTTGCTATAAATAAAATTTTCTTGCATGTAATTTGCAGAGATTGCAATTAAATAGAATGTTTTATCCTCTGCCAATTATTTTCATGGAATAGTATTGAAGTACAGGCATTATTGATTTCTCGTCTATTTCATGCAGGTGTCTCTCCCGTGTTGTGAATTCAAGGACATAATAATGACCTTGAGAAACTATAGAAAAAAATGGTTTTGTCATACGAATATCCCTTAAAAAAAAAAAAAAAAAAAACAGCACAACCGTGTTGTAGCTCGATATTTCGCGTAGGTCGCAAAATTTTTAAAATAAATTTGTAGCTCACAATTTTTTGTCTGTCTTCTTTGTTTCATAAAATATTTGAAACCGTCTGAAAATGACGAATATGTTTCTAACTAAAAGGTTGACGCGTTCACTGAATCTTGTGGATCAAATTAATCTGGTTCTTCTCGTTATTCATACGCACAGCGTGTTATTCGGGGAACTCATAATTTTTCTGTGACAGTATCTTTCTTCACAGAACAAAATATCGCAACTATAATGGTTACTGCTGGATTAAATGCCGTAAAAAGACTAGCTTTATCCTCGGCTTTCAATTTCCAGTTAATTCGACCTCTTGCGAGCCGGGAGTAGCTCCTCCTCAGACTCGCCGGAAGAAGAGATCAGACAGGATTCCGATAATAATTTTTTTGCCGGGGTTCGAAAAGTTTTTCGGTATATCCGCGAAGGCGGTCCCTGTCAGAAGCAGCTTCTGGTGTGGTTTATGGTGTGCCTCTTGCACTTACCGCCCCTGCAAGGAGGAGCGAGGAAGGATTTCGGCGGAGCCCTCCGGCCGAGCATAATGCTCCCATTATCTCCAGTCCGTTCGACCGTGCCGCGTGCGTACCGTTCGCCGGCTAATGTACCGGGTGTCCGCGTAATTTCGCGGCTCCCGTTTCCCCGGCGAAAACCCGCGTTACCTTTAACGCTCGTGACAGGGCCGTAAACTGGAGGCCCGGGGACGACGGACGACGCTAAAACGAGTCAAAGTGTGCGCAACGGATGAAAAAAAAAAAGACAAGGGGACCAGGACGGTGGGTGGGGGACGCGGGGGCGTATCCGTCGAGCAAGGCAAGGCAAGGCAAGCCAGGGACCATTACCGTAATATCTCGCAGACCGAGGAAGTGATTTTTAAGGAGAGGCGGCTGCCATTTCGTGGCAATTTCGTTCTCCCCATAAGCATTTTTGCTCTCCACCTTCGACGCCTGAGTAGCCGATATCCAGGCGCTGTTGTAACGGAACGATTATGAAAATTTCCCGGCGTTTTCATTTTCTGTATAACCCGGTATCCGGCGAAGGGTCCTGGTTTTTCCTCCATACATTCTTATCGCTGCCCCGAGCTATCCCGTTTTGATATGCACGCGACCGAGGGATATGAGGCTTGTTACTAACGCCGGAGGTTAGGTAATGTTGTCATTATTAGTAGATTACTATTAGCAAAGTCGTCGTTACGCAAGATTAACGTCCATGCGGATGCTGATCTACATGGTGGTTCATGCCCTTGCGAGACAGGTGTTCAGAGATAATGTGGTTCGCATGATGATTGTCACGTTTATGTAGCGTTCAATGTTAATAAAGAACGCTGCATACACCGGGTATCTTAAAGCTTGCTCTTGTCTCGAAAACGTTGTTTTACGATGGACACGAATGTTATGTAACCTTTGTCTTTCTTAATGGTATATATCTAATCGCTAATTTCACGTCAATTAAATCAATTCAAATCTCGTCTGACGTATCAGACCGGTAATAAAACAGAATGATGTATTGTCAGATAAGTGAAATGGATCGGTGTACAGTCAGACAAGTAGAATAGGAACGTATGGCCAGGCAAACGTAATGGGCGTGGCCTGTAGTTGGACAAATGGAATGAGAAATTGTATAGTCACAAACGGTGGAATGAGTCAACCTGCAGTCAGATATCTGATAATGTGTTAATATATAGTCAAACAAATGAAACAGAAATAGTCTGTGATCAAACAAGTGTAAAAGAGATGATCTATGGTTCGATCAGTGGAGCGAGTCATTTCATAGTCGGCAGCAGAGGAATGAGTCAGCACACGATCAAACGTGTACAATGTTTTACTATACAGCCCGACAAATCGAATAAAAATAGTCTGTGGCAAGGCCAGTGGAATAAGAGTAGCGCATTGTGATCGGACAAGTGGAATAAGAGTAGCCAGGGTACGCAGTCAGACAAGTGAAATAAGATTATCGTACGATCGGACAAGTGATATAGCCACTAACCTAACCCTGACCTGTGAAAACAGAAATAAGATATTATCTATGACTCGCCATATAGAATATAGATAATCTAAAATCGAATAAACCGGGTGCTGGAACGTCACAGAGACAACACTGTCGAAACAGTTGTGATTTTTCCCATTTTATCAACAGTTTTAATTTCGTCGGAGTATACTAAATTACACATGTTTGTTACAGATCCATCAGCTTCGGGATCATCCTGCGAGGACGACGAGGAGGCTCGGAAGAGGAACATCAGGCAGCGGAAGAACAGCTTGTACGCGTCTTCCTCGATTCGTGCTGCCTCAGTAGACAGATACAAAGAGCTAGGATCGACCGACGGCGTGGTGGTGGACTGCCTAGCCGTGGTGCACGTGACCGATCAATCGCCGACCGAGTCTAATCAACCGACGCGTCATCCCTCGCCCTACTACTACGGCGATCTATTCAAAGTATCGGAGCAGATCAGCAAATCACAACCGAACAAGTACCGGAAGAGCGTCAGTCTCGACGTACCGGGTGAACGGTCGAGGACACCCGGTATACCGAAGAGGAATTCGGTGGCAGGTGATGGGGGTTCTTACTCGTCGCAGCAGCTACACCCGCCGCAACAGCAACAGCAGCAACAATCGCAGCAACAGCAACAACAACAGCAACAGCAACAGCAATCGCAGCAGCCGGCGCAGCTGCAACAATATCAGAGTCAAGATCTAGTGAGCCCCACGTCGGGGAGCGAGCATGCTGTCCCAGCCAGGAACGAGATCCTCTCGTCGTGCATCATCACCGAGTGGGATCACACCCTCATGCCTCCACATAGACTGTTGAGCCATGACCTGCCAACCACCGTTTGTACCTGCGTCGCATCGGCAGAGGAGGAGGAGGATGAGCTAGATCAACGGCAGCCGCAACTAACGCGGCACCAAGTGCGCAAGCTACGACGTACACGGAGGATAGATCCGCAGCCGATACTCGTCGAGGACGAGGACGACGTGGAGGGAGAGGACGAAGGGGACGAAGAGGAGGAGGAGGACGCGGACCTGGAGGAAGACGAGGAAGAGATGGCTAGGCAACGTCACCTCTACGAGACGGCCTTCGACTGCAAGGTCAATCGTTCCGACGATGACCTCGATGACCTCGATCGGGTCACCAATCATCCCGTGCTGCACTCCCAGGTAATCTATTCCAGGCTATCACAACATCACCGATTTTCAAATTCATATATTCCTATACGAGCCGTTCACAGGCCAAATCGATTAACCATCTGTTCACTTTTTCGACGGTTTATTGGCAAGACGCTCGATCGATACTTTACTTTCTGCATTTTTTTTTTATATCAATCTTCATTCATGATTCAGATAAGGAGCAGCAGCGCGATACCAGTAAGTAGAACGAGCTCGTCGACAGACACGTCGAAGCCGTCGCAGCCGCAGCAGGTCTCTTACGCAGGACAGTCCCACAGCAGCAAAGACCGACGCAAGGTCGTACTTCTCCGCCCAAAACCGATTCCGAGCCGTCTTCAGCAACAGCAGCAGCAGCAGCAGCAGCAACAACAACAACAGCAATCAGACAATATTTCTACTCTGTCCCAAGATATCGAATCCCTCCAGATCAACTCAAGCGACGAGAAGACCGGTTCGCCGAGGCTACCGGCCCGAGGTTATACTCCGTCGCCTCCATCCACGGCGCCGTTGCCGGCTAAGTTCCATGGTAACCGAGACCACTTACTGCTGAACATTCGCAGCACACCGAACCTACCCTCCCAGCCGGACCATCCGCGTCTGAAAGACTTGCGACTCCCGGTGAAGTCTTCGCTGAGGGCCAAGGACTCCCCGCAGAGCAGCGAAGGCAGCATACTGGAGATCAAAAGCAGACCAAAGAATTTTGCTCAAGACACCGTGGAGTCCTCGCAGAGCCGACGCTTCGACAAAGAACTGATCCTGGAGTTCAAGGGCAGGCCGAAGGAGGACCGCCAGCGACCGCGCAGCCTGATCCGCGAGAGCAAGCCCATCATGGAGTTCAAAGGCAGGCCCCACGAGGCCGAGAGCGATCTGTTGAGACCCCGTCGAGACGTCGGCCTCCTCGAGTTCAAGCTACGGACCAGCAGACGCAGACCAGGCTACTCGAGCACGGAGAGCATGGCGACGAGCAGCAGCGGCGGCAGCATGGAGTCGCTTCGAAGCAGCACCAGCGAGGGCAACAGGTCCACCAGCAGCTCCGAGAGCCGGCACAGCACCAGCCTGAGTTCCCACAGCTCCGACAGCGGCAGCACCAACTACTACCATCATCATCCTCAGCCGTCGATGACCGGCTTCCTGACGAATCACGCGAACAAGCTGCACATACTGTCCCCGATCTCCGACAAGTCGTCCCAGGAGCCAGCCTCCGAGACCTCGGACAACAACCGGAACAACAACTCGCAGAAAGCCTCGCCAGAGGAGAACGTCACCACCGAGAACAACGTGACCGCGCCCAACAACACCAACACGGCGAACACGAATACAAACTCCGTTGGTTCGCCCTTGGACACCTCCTTCAAGAAGAGACGCGCGCCGCAGAACAAGAATCTCATTAACCTGGCGTTGCAGTCTTCCTCGTCCGGAGACGCAGAGATTCAGGGATCGGACAGCGGGATCTCCATCGAGTCGCGAGCCGGGATCAAGTGCAAGCCCTTCGGGTTCCACTTGTTGAAGCCACAGCTGGATAATATCAATCTCGTCGACAACGAGCCAGAGCTTTCCGACCTGCCCTTCGACATGCCCAAGCTGCGGAGGAGGCGACTGCTCATGCAACAGGACGCCACCACTTCGGGCAGCGCGACCAGCGTTGATCTGAGGGACCTGCCCTTTGACATGCCGAAACTCCGGAGGAGACTCAGGTGCATGCAGAGCACGGAATCCAGCGGGTCGCAGGCCTCCTCGAGCCTGTCTGTGAGAGACGTTGAGCCGCCTCCCCTGTTTGGTAAGTCTACACGTCCACTTTTTATCATTGGTGTGGTAGTATTGTGTTTTGAAGGAACTATGCTGGGTGGTTTAAGTCTCCCATGATTCTTAAGCATTTCGAATAGTTGAACCGAAATATATGTTGGATATCGATCAGCTTAAGTTCGACCTCAAATTGCACTTTCAAGAATTTAAAAAATATCTTACTTCGACGGAAAGTCAAGGTCACCTTCATACCGTGAAAGTATAAGTTATACTTTATCCTTTTTATATAATATATAAAATATAATATAATATATAAAATTGGCGGTCTATTACTTGAGATCGTTTTCACTATAAAATACCATAAACGAGTTCTATTCAGCAATTATTTCCTGAATAAATATTAATTCGGTAAAATCGCATTTATTATTGACGTCGTCCATATACAGCGAGTTCGACTACAGCTGGGAGAAAATTTAAGAGTGGTTCTCCGTGACAATATGAGACGAAAATGAAGAGTAGAAAAATAGTAATATTTATGGTAATTACTAGAAATACAACCGTATATTATTTGCAACACTGTTGCAACACTATTTGTATTTACTTAACGACTATCAAATGTATTTACACATGCATTTAACTAATAAAAATTAATTGTATTTACAAATGCATTTAATTAATAAATATTAAGTGTATTTACAAATCAATTTAATTGCATCGTATTTTAACGTAATTGTAACACAGCACGTTCCGTTAATTTACTTTGAATACGGTTATAATAACGAAACCAGCATACAAACGGATGAAAATGATGTTGACAAGATTAATTAACTTCAAGTGATTCGTAATTCGATGTAATTAGCAAAAAAATCTCTTATGAATACGAAGCTGATCTTTGAACAATCTAGATACGTGTGTAGAAATGGAACGATGACAAAATCGAGAGTGAAAGTGTATTGACCGATGTGTGTCTAAAATCGCCCCGCGTTAATCGACCGTCTACCCATTAAACGTTAAAAAGCACACTTTCAACATCTCGAGGTAAACTGAGTACTCATCAAGGCTAGGGGACACCGTAATTTGACGCTGATCGTTATGAACCTTCCAGACAGCGGCTAATATCGTTAAGCTTCACTTAGCGCCTGCATCCCTCTCGACGGCTAAATATTTAACGTTACCAACACATGTTTCCGTCTACGTTACGGAGACCGCTGTCTTCCACTTCCCTTCGGAATTCTACAGGAACTCGTCGCTTCAAAGTGCCATTCAATTTTCTCCAGATTTCTATTATATTCTGTTTTCTCTAATTGAAATATTACTTCAGAAAACTTTATCTGTTCCTGTTCATTTTAGAATTTGTTTGAATTTCGACTTCTGATTCTGCCGTCAACGTGACAGGTCTTCCAATTTTCGGAATTAATTAGTGCTGTTTCTGAAATTTATTTTGTCCCTAGATTCCGTATTCAAAACTTACAATTAGTAAATTCATACTGCGAAATGGAAGACGGTCGAAGCTCTATCGACTGCTCGTTCAATCGAAAAGTTAGAATCGACTCCATCCGCGTGGGTATAACGAACTATTCAAGCAGCAGTGCGCTGTGTACACACAGATTAGGGTAACAAGTTTCGTAACGTTACGCTGCTTATATAACACGATCGAAATCTGTTATCACGTTTCACCTGTCTCTGTTGGACCTGACTTCTGACAAGTTGGACTCCTCTAAATGTCTTCGAATTGCAATCGATGTTTATCTTTAACCATTTGCTACCCTCTCATAGTACGCTGAACACATTCTGTCAAAGTGTGAAGATAAATTACTGCAACGTTGAACATACAATTCGCCATTCTTCTGAAGTATAAAACATCTTCAAATTACCTACTTTTGAGTTTGTATGCACTGTTGCTAAAAAATGAATCAAAGAATTAAAAGCTTCAGTAAGGGATTCAGCTTCATTCCCCAGAATCATTTTCAATGTCCATTAATCATAAAGGTGAAAGGTTCCATCAAAACTCTTCTCTCAATAATTTCACACCCGACTTATGGATCGGAAAGGTCAGAGATTCATTCAAGATTTCATTGTTAAAAGCTTCTCGTCAGAAAAAGGAGTCGCTTACAACCTCAGAGTAATATTTCCACTTAATTTATAAAAATCTTTATTAAATCCAATTAGAAATCTCGACGTCTAAATTCGCAACAAGTTGAAACGAGAACCAGGAAGCAGCGAAGTCCTGGATCCCAATCTCGAGGAAAAAATCCTCGAGGAAAAGGCGACGTCGTCGGGACGACTTTATCCATGGAAAGGGATCCAGGGGTAGGGATTAGCAAGGCGTGCCGAGAGATTTATGCGTCATCGATCACCGATTGCCCCTAATACTCGACTCTAGCCGCGATTTACGGACCGCATCACGAGGCGTTCGGAATTATTCGGCCGATTAAGTTTCCACCCCCGCCGCCCCCATTAAGCAACGCCGTACCATGAGCACCCGGGGTGTTCCGTGCTATCCCGCGAGCAGATACTACCCTACGGGGCCCGAAATTGCGAAAGCTCTAATGCGAAAGCTTCTGGAGTGCACCGCGTTCGAACCGAGCCGCCTACGGGCAGAATCCGGTACGCGTGGGCGTCGATCAAGGGGACGGTAAATACCGGTACAGAGTTCGGGTAACACGAGCACGCTGATCCGTCGATCTGCGGGACGAGCGAGTGAGGGTCAGGGATGGTCCCGATCGAACTGTCCGAGAGACCGGGATCGTTTTTAACCCTTTCGATGCTGCAGGAGCTCTGTATCAACAGATTGGGAGACACGACAGTTTATAATTGAGTGGTTCATATAATAGGGCCTCAACAACGCGCCCCCCCCCTCTGTCTATACCTATTATTAGCACTGATGATAGGGGCTAAGGTCGGGAAAACTGGAGTCCAGTACGTATGTGTACAGAGTGTTTCAGCTAACTTGACTATATCTTGAACTGAACCATACCCTTCACAAAAATGTTTAAATATAGAATTTAACAATTTGCCACACGAATTTTATTTCACACAAGTTTCGCCTATTTCATTCATAGAAGCGACCAATGTTGTTAATAACAATTGTTAGGTGATAATGAAGCTCTTACCTTAAACTGTAACCTAGTTAATTTCAACATTCATATGTTGATATACAGTGGCATTCATTTTATGAGAAACATCTTTAAATAATTCCATAGCGCCGATCATCGATGCCTAGGCACGCCTATCCCCACCTCTGACGCTCCCGTAGTCCCAATGTTTACGCTCTGACGTCATACGTAGTACGTGTGACCTCTGAACCAATATTTTGGCTGGTGGGTGCTCAAACTGATGCACTTGAACACGGTAACAACCGTAATAACTAGACAGCGGATTTCTATGAAAAATCAAAATTGTCTGTATTAATTGCAAGACACAGAATCTACATAGACATTTATTCCTTTTCTTAATAATTGTAATCGAATGAAAATAATAGAACAACATTTTTAAATTCGTCAAATATTTTTTATATATTGCATTCGATCGACTCATTTTTATTTTTATTTCTATTCTGCTGAACCATACCATTCAATCTAGAGATATTTGCGTGGGGAAGATGCGAAATTTACCACTTTGAAGAGATAATGAGTAATGGTAATCAGGAACAAATGTAGTCGTAGCTTCAACTTGTTGTTTATTGCCCCCGTAAATTTGTGTCTTTCGTGTGGAAAATGTGTTGCAATTTCAATGATTGACTGCGAAGCTTGGTTAATGTGAAATCGTGAAATACGGTCAGTTTGAATGGTAGATTCTGTGGATGTTGAAAATATAGATTTGAACTTTGAACTTGATTCTGAATCGCGCGCTGTCCGTTTAAAATTGCTTCGACGATAGATAGGCTGGGAAGGAATCGAATTTATACCGGACGTTCCGAACTGCACGCGGTTGTAAACGTGTAAATGACGAGACAGTTGTGCGCCGTGCATTTCCGGTTCCGAGATAACTGAAGCTGATTGATGCTCGTGTATAGATTATACCGACCTGCATTGCCCGTATCGCGTTTCATAACCCGCTTGTCACATTCCACAATAGAGATTTCATTCTCTGGAATGTATAGATAATGGAGAGCTTCCCGGATTGCACCGACGGATTGATGCTGTATTATTAAGCCATAGCAAATGGGCTAATTTTTGTGCAAGATCGAATAATGTTACATTCAATATAATAATAATAATAAATTAAATATTGTAAATTAATGAGATTCGCAAGGTCAAGAAAAATAATTTTAGTAGTACAGAGCATTTCCCATTGAATCCACATCTCGAACTCAGAATCAAACATTTCATTTTGTTCCAGAATCGAAAGAACGTTCCAATTCAATGAAAACAGTAATAATAAAATCCGAGATCACACGTTGACGGTAATTTTGAAACTTCTCCAATTTTTTCCCACTCGGCTGTAGATTTAATCTCTCGTTGGATCATTCCACCTGCGTCCGAAGCTACACGGATCGCCGGGCGATTCCTCGATCTTTATGACCGCAGTCAGCTGCGAGGAAATCTAGGAGCCGTCAGTTTTTCCCGGTTGATAGATGCGGGCCGATTCGGACCCGTAAATTACATTTTGAACGGAGGGAGCGTGGGCGAGAGGGAGAGCCGGGGGCGTTAGCACGTGATCGGAAACAGATTCCCGAAAATCTCCGTGCTTTTTTTCCCAAGCCGAGGTGCCGACAATTACTTATTGCGAGCAGGAGAAGTCTGAACGCGAATGATCGATCGGGTATATTTGTTTCTTCAACGGGAGGGTTTGATGAGTTTGCTGATGGATCACCGATTAGGCAAAAACAGGCGTTTTCGAGGGGATTCGCGATCAGGGGAGCGAAGAAACTGCCCGACAATTGGCCCTGGAAATGGATAACGGTATATCAGTTTCTTATCGTAATTGGATACTTTTGGGATCGTAATTGCCGAAATTTAAAAGCTCATTTTTCTCATAATCTACGTGGAGCAACAGTCCGTATACTTTTCGGTAGGAATAGATTCTCTACGGCAAATGCATAAAAATTCGAACTTATTTTCACAGTTCCTGAGCAATTTGTAGAACTGTGTACACTTGCATGTAAATATTATTTCCACATCACATTGCTCTCTGAGAGAAACTGTTGCAAGCGTGTTCAACTTCGCTATCTCAGAGATGTTTACACGTACACGTGTCGCGAGTTACTTGACAAGTTATTACTTACACAAGTTACTTGCTAGTGTATTGGCACATTAACCCTGTATGGGCCCCTGTAACTTTCAGGTCACATGCTAATATATCGACACATTACCAAATAATTTTAGTTTTTTTCACAAGACGACGTATACATCTAATTATATAATGTCTCTGGGATCATAAATAACAATATTGACGACGTTTCGCAGCGCCATCAACTTGAAATATCAAAGTAAATGCAAGTTGTCTGCGGATAGATACAAACGGAACAAAATTCGGCCCATAGAGGGTTAAAGTAAAATTCTGTTCTTGTTGAATAAAAAGAATTCAATTGGTATAGTCATTTTTACGAATGCTTAGGGAAAGTTTGGGGATGCGTCGTGGAAATTTAATTGAAATAGGATTTAGCAAAAGCGAGCGGTATTTTGCAAATAATAATATTAATAAATAATTTTTATCCGTTGTACAAGTTACTAAATATAATTATAACGAGCCATTATAATTCTATATTGACAGCAACGAAATTAGCATTCGATAAGTATGACAATAACTGTAGGGGACTCGAAAATGTTTGTTACCAAAGAAGTATAGGTTATGCACAAATATGTTGGAGATTGGAGAAACATTTTTATCCGTTGTACAAGTTACTAAATATTAATAAATAATACAATTTTGCAGGAAAGATGGCAAACTGCCCTTGACAATGATGGAGATTATATAATAAATGAAGAAATAAAAACTTGAATTTACTACAAAGTTTGTTTTAGATTTCAAAATAATTGATTACTTATGGGTCCCCCTAATACTTTGCACAAGGCTTCACCGGTCCACTGCTGAAAAAGAAACTTTCGTGATTGGGAGATGTTCCGAAAGGGCGACTCTCGACTCGTGACACTGTTTACCGTCGTTTTCGCCTTCGCTGTGATCCGTGGCGACAGACGACTAACCCGGAAAAAGCACGGTTCCGCATTGTGCCGTCGAACAAAACGTCCGAGCTTGCGCGTGTTCACAATTGTTGGTCGGCTAGCGGTGCAAATGTGGAGCGCGGTGTCGGCTCCGAAGCAGGAACCGCAATATCTCTCGTCGGTGTGCGGTAGCTTCGCGTCGTTGTGCCTCGTGTTTGTAGCCGGTCTTGTTTGTGTGCCAGTTGTGTTTGTATGCACGCGGAAACGCGGAGCGGCCGTGTGTCCGCGGACAGCGAATACGCGTCTGGCATTCCGGCGGCTGGTACACGGAGCCGAGCCGGACTGTCACCAGGAAGATACCGGCGAACGTATTGGAAATATCGGAAATATTACGCCCTACTTGCGACGTGGCGACCCGTCCTTCGCCCCCGGATCAGCTCTTCTAAACGTCAATGGCGACCCTTTCGTTCAGCGGCTCCTGTCAAAGATGCACTTTTTGCGCCCGGGATAAAAATAGCCCCGAGTTCTGAATCAATGAACGATCGGCCGCACCACAACCCCCTAGCCCCTGTGTACCTAGACCGAGTGCTTGTTGAATAACCCACCACCGGCGACGCCCGGTGACGTAATCGGTGCCAGACCGGCGTCAGGGCGACGACGACGCGCTCGCGTCGCGGCCGTGAAACTCGTCTGCGACTGCGGGCCTGCTCGGCTGGTTGTCGCGATTCTGGGAATTTAATACGTTCGCTACCACCGCTTTGAATGACCTTCGAACATCAACATATTTTTTGTAGCAGTTTTAAGTCATATTACTAAGATCGTGGTAATATATTTCCGACTTAACTTTACCCCAGAGAAGATGAGAACTATAATCGGATTTCCAGATGCCGAAATCCCCCCTAATTTCGGCTCATCCAATTGGATCTTGGTGAAAAGGGCGACAATCATCTCACGGCTATGGTGGAACCACGCCGCAATAACTGTAAAATCCATCAACTCGTGTACAGTATCTAGCGGCTCCGGCACTTACCTGACAAAAAAAAACGCTGAAAATCGCATAAATCGTCTTTACACACGCATAACCTTGGAACTAGTGATCTCCTAGGCTTGAATCTTTGGTTTTCGGCGTCCTGTCGTCAAAATCTACAGGATTACGTAAAAAGAAGTTAAAAATGTTTGGTTTCCTGAGGTAAAGTTTAACCTACTTACATTTGCATCTGTATTTCTCGTTTGGTTGCGATGGCGTTATGCATTTTCGTTATGATATAAAAGAGTGCTATCGCAGCTTCATGCTTACAATAGCGAAACGAATCGAATACATATCCCCGCGCGGTATTACACAATAAAAATATTTCACAAATATCGATTCACCGTGTTCTACATTGTTGAAACGAAACAATGATTCGCTCTGATTCCGAAAGTCGAGAACGAAATACCCACCTATTTCATCCTCGATTTCAATCGATTACGACTCTTAAAAAGATTTCATCGTCGCCTCATTAATGTGGTCGGTTTAATTAAAGATCCGTGCGGGAGGAACCACCGCGTCTCGATACATCGATAACGCCGCCGGGCTAATTTTAATTAACGACGCCTTCGATGTTCTGGTTTCTCGCGAATTCCATGGATCGTGTATGTGTCTACATGTTGTTTGTACAGCCGGGTGTATAAGATGGTGTGATAATTACAGGACAGGTTCGTTTGCATTTTAACGCTGTTTGGAGGACGGCAAACGTTGCATTCTCTCGCTTTGACGTCGCATCACGTTTGTGACAAAGCTGAACCCGAATGTCTGACGCTTGCTACCCTTGGTACCTTTGTCTACCGTAATCGTGCATTTCTGATGATCGTGTCTCATCTTTACAATTCCAGTTTCTTGAATCAAAACATTTTTATAGCTCAATATTATTTCGACATTTCAACTTACATGTTAGGTTGTACCAACAGTTTCTTTCGCAATGTGCACATTTAATGTAATATTCATCTGTGTCATTTTTCCCCAAACGTGCCATTTGCTTTTTTAAAAACCTAACCTGAATTTACATGGAACGCATTAATCGAAAACGAACTACAAGAACTGGGAGTCAAATAAAAAGGTATTTCCTATCTTAATGATTTTAATAAGTGGGGATTAATGTAAGAGGATCTTTAGAATATTCTCATGTTTTTCTTATTTATACTTAAAAATTTTATAATCAAATCTAGATAGATGTATCCCTAACATGATTACAACTATACAATAGTGCACAAAATGTTAGGTCTTTATGCATATTTTTTGTTAACGCATATTAAAACACAGAAAAATAACAGCCCAGAGTAAAGTCAACAAAAATCAAATTTTATTTTTGTATCTCGTATATAAAAGGTAATGTAGGAATCTGCTTCGTAAAAACATAGAGTCTAGAACATTTTTATTCCGTGTCCAGTTAAAACGAAACAGCGGTAAATTTGATGAACACGATTGGAACGTGGTAAAAATTTGGCGAGTTGATAACTAAAAGCGGAATATCCGTCATTGATCAAATCGCGTAGATGTGATCGCGAGGTATCGCGGGGCGCACATCTCTCATTTATCTCGTTCCATCTGGTTATGCGGAAGAAACGAAAGGTCAAGTCCAACCTCTTGAACGTCAAAACGAGGTCTGCATTAAAGCCAAAACTCCGGAGGCCGCGTAACTTAATATCTACCTCCGTATCTGGAATCTGGTCTTACGGCTTCATGAATCCGGCGTTTCGCATAGCTGAATGGATGGAGTATCCGAATTATGCGGACGGCGAAATAATTAGAATACCGAGTTGTCTGAGGGGATGTTTTCTTCCATGTAACTCGGCTCGGTTTTGCCACACACGCGCGCAATATCGCGACTAGTTCCCGCGAAAGACAATGCTTTTCATTATCCGCCCATTAGGAACGTCTTTGTTAAGATTCCCGGCGTTATTAAACGCCAAACTAGGGAACTCGAGGATCCTCCATTTTCGAAGAGTCATTAATGGAACGCTCGTGCCGTCGTAATTAGACGGAGCATTGGAAAATTACTTCGGCTTGACGATTTGGTGACAAACAAATTTCCGACAATCGTTCATCCATGTTACAAGCTTGGAGATTCTGTTGTTAAATGGGAAAGTAAATATTTTTCTTCCTCTTCTTGAAAAGGATTGAAATGTACCTACATCATTGTTTTATTTCTGCAAGTCAATTATGTTTCTTTGATTCAACGCGTTTTTACTAGATCCTGGCTGAAGAAACAAAACATCGATTTACATAGATCTTCTCCTGCTTTCAAATGAAATGAATGAACCAAAAATTAAACAAAACTTGAGAAAATAAGTCAGGAAATTACATAAAAATTGTACCAAATACTACTTTTTTTCTCTTTGGTGTTAAGAGTTACTTTATTATGTCAACACACTTTTTTATAAAATAATGCTCGTTGCTGGGGTCTTCGTGAAACCATTTTAAAAAATAAATAAATATATACATATTCATATACGTAACGTAAAAATGAACGAATATACTATTTGTGAAATGAACGAATCTTCTGGAACAAGTTCCAGTAATTAATATGCGACAAGGTGGTAATTTAAGTCTGTCCAAGCGGGCAACGATACTGTTCAGAGTCCAATTGATTTTCTCTCGGAAGTATTAAGCGTTTCCTCGGCGAAAAATGCTGGTCGGTTTCGTCTTCCGCGGCAAGACACCGTTTCCTCCCTGGGAAACCGTTAATCGAACCAATAAATACGTCTCCGCGAATAGGGTGGTACATCTCCGAAGGTATTCGCGTTATGGTATCGCGCTCGCCGACTATTGCAGTCGTACATAACCGTTACGACACTGTAAATCTCGCCGAGGGAACGGGTGTAATCTGTGATTTTAGCATCGATGCTCCGGGAAATTGATATTCGCAATCTCCGCGGGGCCGATCTATCCCGTGTCTGGGCCATTTAACGTACACCGACGCGTCCGGTCCCGGTCGTTAACAGACGGTACGAACGAGAGAAAAAGCCCACGGTGTCCCCGTATCTTTCCTCCTTTCGGTTCGCTTGCTGCACGGGAACGAAATTTGGCGGCCAGTGATAAGACGGCCGGGACCCTTTTTTTTTTATACTCGCATTCGAAGTATCTGCGCGTCCTCCGCCGTGCTTTTGTGCCTCGTGACGTTGACCTTCTCGGGTCCTATCGGGGATATTACCAATTCTCTTGGGAGCCGAGGAACCTGGACAAAATGTAATCCTATTATATTCTTCAGCTTTCTCAGATTTTCAGATTTCACATTTGAGTTCACTTTCTCACTTCACTTTTTATTCGACAGCGTTAACAAACTCGACTACCACAAAAGTTAGATAAAATCGAAGCGATCTATTGAACGAAATAACGAAGTTGAAAATGATTTCTTGCATATCGATAAATGCCACATACAAAAAATACCTATACAGAAATTTTTAAATGGCATACAGTTTCGAAAAAGATTCCAAAAAAGTACCTCAGTTTCCAGGCAGTTTGAAACATCGCACGTGAGTTGTGCCATTAATCATACAATCAAAATTGCGATCACATTGTACTGTCTCCATTTTATTTGTGGAGCTGAGGGAAGGAACATTTTACCATTTTTCCAAAACCAACTCGATGAAGTTTCAGCAACATTTTTGCTACATTTTTGCTACTCTCGGCTTCTTGAAGTATTGAACGATAGCGCTGAAAACCATTTTGCTGTAGAAATTTCAGTCCGGTGACCTTGTATTCCTCTGTTAGCGAAGCGATATTTGCGCGGGTTTTATTTCCATCGCGACACTGTTCCTCTGACGGTCGTCGATCTGATTTCACGGACTTTGGTAGAAGTCGGCGTTCGAGTTGGTGGAAACTGGAGCTGAAAGCAACTTTTTTCGGTATTTTCCAACCGAGAACTGTGACATTTTATTTATCTCGGAGTCGACGTAACAGCGGATACAGATTCGCCGACAGCCGTTGCGAACACAGAGCACGTTCGGTTTACCTTCCGTTTTTATTTCGTCGAACGTTTTCCATGCGGGGTGGTTAATCGTTTGGTACACGTCCAATGCGCCATTACCGCGACAGTCGATCGTAATTACGAAACTTGTTGTCCGACTCGTTTCTCTCCCGTTTCAAGCGGCCGAAATGCTAAAGCTCTGATATTCACTAAGCTTCGATTGCAAAAAAACAATAAAAACTGAATTATTACAGCAACAGGGAATAAATCGTAGATACACCGTTCCCGTTCGTTTCCGCGGAGTTTTATTTTTTGGCTTGCCGTGTCGATGCTGCGCCGAATTCATTTGTTTTCTCGTTAACCAGAACCGTATTGGAGATTTCCTCATTTATAGACCGGAATTGATTAAAGAGTTGGCAACGAACAGACGAGACAGAAACCGATACGGTCCTTTCGCCATTCTTAAATGCAAATTTAACGTACGGTTTAAGACGGCTCCTCCGGATAATAATTTGATTGTGTTCCAATATCTATTTGTGCTGCACAGTAATGTCGAAGAAACGCAATTTACCTCTGATCGGACGACGTTCGTATCCCTCGCTTCGCTATTCTGGCAATTCCCTTATCGGACGATAACGTTTTGGTATGTGTCCAAAGTGGCTCGTAGAATTTTACAAACTGTGACCGTGTAACATGATTGCCCTGGTTCGAGTGTCCACGTAACATTCGAATTTTACAATTTTCGAATCGAACGTTCTTCTCATCGGGCGAGTTTCGCCAGAATCATTTATTTTCCAGCGATTTATGGATTTTTAACTGAGTCCACACCCCTCTGGACAAAGCAAAGTAGAAATATGAACAATTTTAAAAGGCTGAAAAATTGTGCTTTCTGACATTTTAGATACCATTAATTTAGCTTCTATAGTTACCCTATTGTATGAGAACATTCAAGATTCTCCAAAATCACATCTACAGAATTATTTCATCATCCCCAGGTCACTAGCACATATTACACTTGTACCTTTAACCGTTAGCACTCGAATGGCGACTGTAAGGCGCCACTAAAAATTGCTGTATAATTATTCAAAATATTTTTTGCATTATTAAATTTGTTTGTATGTAACAAATTACTAAACACTACAGTATTGTACGACTAAATTGCACCGTTTTCATATGTATAACATAAAAAAATATATACAAGGGAAATATTCTGTCGGAAGAAATGTTTCGTTTTCGAGTTAAAATAGCTTCGAGTGCAAATGGTGAATTCTCAATGAAAAGGTTTTTAAATAGCCACATATGTAAACATATTTTTTTTTAATGCAGAGCACGCAACACTTTTATCTTTAGAATATCCACATCTTTCACCCAGCGTCCCGCAAATCGTAAACGTTTCATTGATACACCCGAAGGATAATGTATTACGAAAAACGCGTTCCGGTTGTGAAAAACGGATCAGCGAGAACAGGAAACCGCCGAAAACCTCGTCGCGCAGGGGTGTAAACTTTAAACATGTGAGAAACAGCGGCCACGGAGCGAATGAAATGTAACGAACCGAGGTTCGGTGTCGGGTCCCTAACTGGATTGCAAGGTTCGTTGACATATTTCCTGCGGAAAAATAGAATTTTCGTCTGTCCGGCCGTCTGTGCCGTGGGAACCGAGTCACGTACGGTTTACCCGGGTTGTCGCCGATTGCGACATGTTCCGTGTATTTTGCCTGGCTGTCGTTAAACCGTTTGGTAACGATCCAAAGAGACGACGGCAGGAGAGGTCCAGCAGAGTTCTAATTCACGGTGACGGATTTTAACGAATGGCAACGTTCCTCACTAATTGTCACGGTCCACGGAACGCCTAAGTGGCACGGATCCTTACGTGAAACCACCACCGCTGTCGCGTCTAACGCTCGCTCCCCGCGGCGTAACCCAGTTTTCCTCTATAACGTCGCGCGGACCCGGATGTTCCGCGATGTTTCTCTTTATTTTTCAATCTTTTTCCCCGGTCCACCTTTCATCCTATCGTGATCCGTTCAACGTTCCGCTGCCCGTCCAATTAATCCGGTGACGGTATTCGAATGCCGTTCCTCCGGGGAACGCGTTTTCCATACGCACGTCGCGTCGCCACACACCCCCCCCCCCTCCCCCATTAATTTCGAGCGGTGTCTCGAAGTTCCCGCGCGTTTTACGACCTCGACGAATCGACCAGAGGTTCGTTAGACGCCTCTCGACGGTCTCAACCCGCCGGGAATCAAACGACGATCGCGAGTCGAGTGCCAGCCGACTCGTAACCGTGACAGAAGATCGGGAAATGTTTTTCCACCGGAGCTCCTATTAACCGACTGGGAAAAATAAGTTGGCATTTTCGCGGTAGGCTGGACTATTAAAAGACCCGTTGCTCTCGCTGAACTTCTGACCTAGAATGTTGCACAGCGAACTTCGCAACTCCATCGATGCCTCCGACGCATTCTTTCCGAGAGAGGGGATAGCCGGATACAATGGTCAAAAGTGCCCCCACACCAAATTGATCTTTGATCACACCATTCGACAGGGCTCCCGAGGAAACCCCTCCGTGACAAGTTTCAAGTCGGTACCCCTACCACAAGGGTAGTTACAGGGGAGCACGGTTTAATGAATTATGCTCTATTTCTTCCATTCGGCTCAACAAAAAACTACGAAAAAATTCGTGAACATTCTACCTAATAGCACACACGACAGCGAATTATTTCAGAATTTTTGGTTGCAAAACCGATTTTTTAAAAAATCCGGAAGCATGAAATTGCCGATTTTATATTAAAACTCGAGTTTGCAACCAAAAATTCCGAAATAATTCACTTGGTTGGGCTTCAGCTTGGTTACGCGGGGTTAACATTTCCGACTCGACGGATTAAATAAGCTAAGGCAGGAAAATGAGACAATTAACAAATCGATCACCGAGCATTCTGAAGTATGTGCATACGGTACAAGCGAACGAGTCGATAAATAAGAAGTGTTGACCGTGGGTATCATCGATACGCATTCTCTCGTCGAAGGATCCGGTGATCCTCGAGCAAATTGCACGACTGGTCCGCCGATGAGAGAACGTCGTATGTGCCTACCGCAGTTCATATTTCATGAGGATCGAAGGGGTATCGAACATTCCAAGCAGGTTCGAAGTGTTTGTTGCCCCGCCGATAAGGGTCAACGGCTGGCTGGAGGGATCGCGAAACGCGTGGGAGGCTTCTCCGACTGCAATATCTGTTTTCGAAGATCTTCACGTCTATCCCCGGCGATGTTACCCAGCATCTGTTGTTAGGGCGTTTCGACACATCGCGGGGTTCAGAGGGAGCGACATCCACGGCTGCGATGCACGCTGAAAACCTTTCGAATTGTAAAGACGATGCGAGCTCACCGTGACTAGCAGAATCCAGATTCGTTATTTATCGGTTCTCGACAGGCCGCTCGCTCAATGGACAGACAAATAGAAGTTCTTCTTTATTTTTAAGAATTTATGGGCATCGGGCGAGACGATGAATGCCGGAGAAACTTCCACTATCAATTTTCGTTGCGTGATTCAACGCTGGGATTGATGTGAAAATGGTACACGTAGCAACGAGTTTAAAATTAACGATATTTACAGAAAATAGCCGATGCAAGTACATCTGCAAAATTATTACATTAAATTGTCCCTATTCGGTGATAAGAACGAACGGAACAACTATAAAGAATTTAAATTTAATTTTAAGTTTTGTCAGTGTCTCAAGTAGAAAGTAGATTGCTTAAAGATTTTCACTTAAATTTTATTCGCACAGGAAATATTTTGTCATTAGAAAAAATTGTAATGAAAAAGTCCAACAAGGATTATCATCAAGAAAACTCTTCTTTGAAGTAGTTATTTAGAAGTCGCTATGAGTGTTCACTAGCGAAGGAGAGAAGGAGAGCAGACCTTCCCTGGAACTATAAGAACTTTCTCGTGTCCGTGTTCGCGGGGTGAACGTTTTCAGTATGCCATGGAGTGCAATTTTCGATCACAAGTCTTGCGTGAATCTCTCCGACATCTGCTTGAAACTCCGATTTCTTACATCGGGGGAGAGTTCCTTCGAGAGCGCGAACGACTCATGAAATATTTTCACGGGAAGCACTTCTCCCCGTGAAACTTCTTATTCTTTCCCTTCCCCTGAAGAGCGAATGCTTCTTCCCCGACAGCTATCGATGGGTGAAGATGTTACTTCAGCTTTTTAATATCCATGAAACGTTCATTCTTTAGAGAACTTGGACGAACGGTTTGAAACACGAGGTTCCGCATAACCCCTTCCCGTATTTTAACGAGCACAAACGTAAACATCACGAGTAGGACTCATCGAGTGAAAATCTGCCAAACGTAAACATCACGAGTCACAGATATCACAGGTATGTATTCACATTTCGGCTCGTATTGTGACTGTTTACCGCGCGTTGACCCCTACCGCTTGGGCCCGGATTTCGTCGAGGTAAATAGCACGGGAAGGGGTTAACATTGTAACAAGAGGAACAAGTTATGCATTCCAAAGTTCTGTAGAGAAAATCGGATACTTTAAAATGCGAAGTTCTCTTAACCTGGTAACCGGGCGGGACGTATAAATACGTCAAACGTAAACAATATCGGGTACGGGTAGGACATATGAATACGTCCTTGAAATATATGTTGCGCCCTGGAACGGGTGGGACGTATATTTTCGAACAACAAAGGTATTAGTCATCCATACATGTCTCGACATGAATTTAAGACACGGAGGGAATCAGTATCATTTCGCTATTGAGATTGGTGGACGTGGCGGGCGTTCCCCGGTTAACAGGTTAACATTGCGTAGAAAAGAAACAAGGCCCACTCATTCTAATAATAATGTTTGATCAGTCCACCTCACCAAAAATTTCCAGTCAATTGTCTCAGAATCAAACACCACGTGTGAAGATTCAGAAAATCAATTTTTCCGCAATTCACTACATGAAACTGTGAGAAAGAGGCTATTACTATTAAAATTGTGCTGTACAAAAATGACTACAGGTATAATATACCTTTAATTAGATTAAGTTCGTTTCAAAAAATGTCCATTACTTTTGTCAGAAAGAATTCCTAAAAAATCACGTTTCGAATGCACGAATCCTTGCCCGGATTAGGACAGTGCCGTGATCAACGAGGCTCGGATAGGCGATAAAAATTTGACGATTTCTAGAGCATGTTCTCCAACCGCAGCAATGGTGGTTTTCACCGACGTCGCATGTTCCGGCGCACTTCCGCTCAATGGAACCGGCGCGGCGCGGCGCGTCACGGCGCCTCTCGTCGTCCTTTGCAGGCGTGTGTGACACGGCCTCGTCTCCTGGCGAGCTCCACCTCGTCCTCGTAAATCTCCGCGGGCTCCACCCTCGGTTCCTCTCCGCCGCAATAAATACGAATCGTCGACGCGGGCTGTTTGACTTCGCGCCCACCACCACGGAGAGAACGTTTCCGAGGCTTCGGTTTTTCCCTTTGCGTCGCGTCGCGTCGCGTCGCGGGGCCGTACGTCCTGATTTTCACGGGGAATTAAAAGTTCCCGGCCGCTCCCCGCCGCCTCCGCAGGATATATACGCGCGCCACTCGAGGGCCGGAGAGATTTCCGGTGGCTCCTCCGCGACGAAGAATTTCCCCCGAGACTCCTGCGGCAGGATACTTCCAACTTTCAGGACTCCTCCAACGTGCCGGACGGTTTTTCGCCCGACGAGAACGTATCTCTGCACGAATGTTCCTCGAGACGGATGAAAATGTCCCCGACTCCTTTGTCCCGATTGTTTCGCGCTCGGATGGCAAGAGCAATGATTGCAACGACGAGGCTGGACATCGTTTTCCGGGAAGAGAACCGGAGAACAATGTGGGTAGGAGATATAGCGGGAAACTACTTTTCAAGTTTGGTCTCGCTGCAGTCTTTCAGATTGAAGCTCGTCTTCGTCCCTCTGTTCTTTCTTGTTTACTGTTTACATATTTTTGGGGACCATTTTCGTGGACGATTTAGCGACTCAACTGTTTGTAATTCATGATTTTTCGACACTACGTTCGTCATTGAATTTTCTTGATTTCAAGGAAGTGGAAAAGTAAATTTACTTATTACTGCCTGGTTGTTACATACAGTGTCATATTTAATGAATTTTGAAGATTTAGGGTAGGGTAGGTAGGGGTCAATATCTTAAGTCATTTCTTCTGCAGTAATAATTTCTGGAACCCTACAAGAGAATGTTCTTCAACATAAATGTTCAATTATAAATTTAAAGGAACCACTGTCTGGAATCAAACAGTCTTAATATTTTTAACACCTAGAATTCGTAAACTGTGCTTTCGTAAAACACCGCAATGTGAGTTTACATAAAACTACCACAACTAGATAAATAAATCACTTGAATTCTATGCAATCATCCAATCGGGCAGATAAATTTTGGACTTTCATAAAAACGTCCAGAATCGAACAATAAATCCTGGATTTTTACATAAACGCCAACAATGAAATAAATCCTGTCATAGAAACGTGCAAAATCAGATAAATAACCTTTCAATTTCATACAAATTTCATATAAATTCAAATTTATAAGAACGGCGATGAAAATAGATAAAAAAACTGTAATTAATGAAAGTTACATCTTCGATAAAAATCCCTACAACATTCACTATAACTGCATAAAGGCCCGCAACGAATTCAAGGAAATTTGCGATTTATGATCGTTTCCTCTCACACCGACGACAACTTGCTGCCGCAGATCGTGCGAAAAAACTCCCGGATTCTCGCCATTGTTCTCGCATGAAAATTCGCGAAGTTTCCCCCGGCGATAACAAGTTTCGAAAGGTGCTCGGCGTCGGAAGTCCGCGACACACCCCGTATACAAATAACGCGACAATGCAGACACTTATTCGCATACTGGAGGCGTCTTAACGCGTTTCCCGGAACGCTCGACTTTCTCCGCATTTCCCCGCATTTCCCGAGGGAGAACGGCTGGGATGGATATGGAGAGGACCCGCGAAGAAATTGATTGAGACGTATCTCCGTCTCGGACGGATATTAAAACAGTCTGCGTAGGAAAGGAGAAAATAAGTGTACGGGCGTCGGGTGGAGAATTTCCATTGGTATGCCGCGCCACCGGAAGACGCTCGCGAAATGTACAAATCGAGCGAGCAGCGTTATAACAGCGCCGGGGTGTACGTAGTAGTATACCTTGGTGCGATTCGACCCAAAGTTGTCATTCCATTACAATTCGAGAGGCCACTGGATACACTGTTCTTACTATGTTTGTCAAACTTCTAACACTTTATTATGATATGCGCATAGCTACGAAGTACATGAAAATCCGTGTGATGTGTGTTATAAAACAACTTTTGACTGCGCTGTGGATCTTGACGCATTTATAGCGTCTACGAATTTGCAATACACAGAACACACGTACAGTGATTCCTTTATCTAGCCAAAGCCAGGATAATAAACATCGCGGAATTATTCCCACTATTGCGAGGTACGCAAATTACTGAGAGTACAGTGATTTCTCTATATATGTCGCCAAGGTCTGGATGATAAACGTCGCGGATACCCCGTGAGGGGCCACGAAGCTCGAAAGGCCTCGAACGCCGAGGAGTGTAAACATAACTCGGGTATGTCTCCTGGACGATATACGACGCTGGCAAGATCCGTGTTGTTGACATATATCGAGAATTCTGCGTATATTGACCTTAGTACCCTCTTCAGAAATAGTTCACAGAAAAACTCCTGCGCTGACATTTCGTCCATTTTTCTTTTACAGTTCAAGTGCTTGATCACTTTCGGTCGTAGCATCGAAAGAGGGGGAAAGATTTTAGGCGAATTTATGTCGACAGGACGCGGTCCATCAAAGCCACAGGTACACACGCAGCATAGTGTACGGGTACGCACGGGAAAAGAAATTCGTGCGGATAAATCGAGCCCATCGGATTAAATTTAATAATACAGACGCGGCCAATCTCGGAGAGTAGCGGGCGGCTGCCTTCTCGTCATCAATGTTTAACCATGCTCGGAAACGCACGCCGCGTCGGATCAACCGGAAAAGAGCGTTCTCGGACTTTCTCGCGCGGCTGCGTGCACGCGGCCGATTTATATCGCCGACCTCCGCGGCGGAGAACCGGCTGGCGATCGTTTTCGAGCAAACAGTCGGATGAATAATTCAGGCGAGACCGGTGTCTGTTGTTCTTGAACGCCCGTTACTACCAATTTACTGCATTTCGAGCGAAAAACTTGCGGCACCTCGCGGCTCGGTGTGCGAGACACCTCGCAACGAGCTTCGGGTCTCGTTGATTTTCGCTTCGAAACGAGAGCAACAACGTTTCCCGCAACCTTTTCTAAAACATTTCGAGCAATTTCAAGCGTGTGTCCTTTCAGACAATTTTTTTAAAGATTTGTACCATTTGAGGGATGTTGTACGATATTTCTCCAGAGAAAAACATTGGTGATCAAAGGAAGGCGGTCTTATTTGATTTCTTTTTACAGTAATTGGAAAATTCTAAAGAATTAAAAATTTTTTAAAATTTTAATGGTCAGCTATACATTAAGGATAATAAATAGTTTACAATTTCTATGCGTTTGTAACAAAAATAAGTAAGTGAACATCGATACATCATCATGAACCTATTAAGTAAATAGAGATAAATAAATAGAGATTAAAGATCTGTAGTCTATTAATAACACACGTTCGTGAGCAGACCATTGCTTCGATTTTTCGAGTAGTTTTTATTGTTTTGTAGCGTCCTGTATTCAAGCATGTGATGCTCGTGTAAATCCTTCATATAGTATAATACAAGAACTAGTCGGTGAAGAAACAATCAGGAAATTGATACAAGAAGTACACATTTCACGCGTGTCTTTAAGAAAAAGCTGATGATTTATGAACCGTTAGAGTACATTGTCCGAGAAATGAAATTGTGTCGATTCGCTTGAAAGCTTCTGGCAGAGGTAAGAGTCTCGATATGAAGCGTCGAAGCGCTGCCAAAGGAGGCGCGAAGGTGCGGTATTAAAACCGAGCGATGCCGGCCGAAACGTTTATTGCATCATGCTCTGAAGAAACTCGATGACTTGAACTCCCAAAGTGCACGCTCGTACATAATGTATGAAGCGGATCCTTTCGAAACGGCCAGGAGAGAAACGCTCGGGACGCGTTAGCCCCGAAGGAAAGGTAACGCGGTGTTACACCTGTCAGGGCAATTCCGTGGTACCTGGATCATGCGACCTTCCAAAAGTCGGCCGCTAAGAGATTGCGCCCAACAAATGAAATTACCCTCGCGGCCGCAGAGGCACTTTCTTCCAAGCGTCGGACCCTACCGTCGATTATCATCCCCTGAACTTTCAGGGGGGTGGGGGGGGTGGTCGGGCTACGTAATAATATTGACGCTCACGCTTCACGGCGGCCTCGAAAAATGTAGTTACCGGAATTTCTAAATACTTGATGAACGGTCGAACCGAGCCAGACCCCTCTGTTGCTGTGAAAATAAACTCGACCCTCCGAAAAAACAATTTCACGCGATTATTATCTTCGTTGCTCAACTAGTTCCTTAACCTTTACAGGAATCTTTGATACTTTTGCGTGACATGTTGATTGAACACACCAGTTCAACCGGTCAGGGGGTGATTCTACGTGTGAAAATAAATCGAAAAAAAGTAATCAAACGGTGTAGCCGGATAAGGAGGTCAAAAGTGCCCCCAAACCAAATTGAATTTGCAATAGGCCATTCGATAGCCTATCCAAAGAAAATACTTTGTGCCAATTTTCAACCCTATATGTCGACATTGGCGGTAATAATGGGGTGATAATGAAAATCAGGTTTTTCCGTGGTTTTTCTTATCGTCTCGAATTGAAAATTCTGAAAAAAAATCAGTTATATCTCAGCCATTAGAATGTACATCTGTGAATTTTTTCAGAATTTTTAGCTCCGAAACGGAATTTTAAAAAATGATTTTATGTAGAATTACCCACTGCCCGGTTGAACCGGTAACTTGATAGTTGTGTGGAATAAAAAAGAAACAAGTATAATACTCTGTTAATTCGCGGAGGACCTTCGTCGAAGCGTTTTTAATGACTCCAATAATTTGCTCCGGTAAATTCTGCAGCGTTTTACTCGGCACATTAGGGTCACTGTGCATTATACGTGCACTTTGAAATACCGCTTCGCGGCTTAAAATACTGTGAAAACAGGTTTCCGTCATTCTTTCGTTAAAGTTGAGCACACTTTGAAAATTATTCCAAAAGTTCAGTGGTTCTTGGAATCGTTGCTCTCTGAACATGTTCAGTCACTTTCGACGTTCAAAATTGTAATAGGACTCATGATTCAATTTATTTTTACTTAACTTTTCTGTTAATATATGTTTTCTTAGATTATTTTCCAAAGTTTGACATGAGTGAATAGAAAATATAGTTGAAGTGGAAATAAAGTGAAAAGCTGGTTGATGGTTGTCGAACGCATTACAATCGTCCTTCCGCTTCGCCGATTCGAACGTTAATTTGAACAAACGAAGTACCGGGATATCGAATTTATGAAGGATAATTGCGTTTCAACGTGGAATTTAATCCCGCGAGTTTCGGATTAAGTCGAGGCTGCTCCTGCGCCCGCGAAAAGCGAGATTGGCCTGTCGTCCCTCGTTTTGTAAGAGCCATATTGTTTACGACAAAACAATACCCGCAATTTCCGCGGAAATCTTAAGTAGCGCAACCCGAAAACTTTCAAGAATCCTCGCTCGAAACGTCTTCCTGGCTGCAAGGAGGGGGGAGGGGAACGAAGGGAAAAAAAATTCAAGGGAGGAATGTCGATTGTATTGCTTTTGCTAAGTGAAAGCACTCAGGCTTGTCCATTGTTGTGCACGAGACGTTCCCCATTATCATATCTCGACAAAGTCGCGGCCAAAGTCACGGCCGATTGTTCCGCCCCGACGGAAATATTTCTCGACAGGTATTTATCGAGTTCTTGCCTCGAGAGCTCGATTATCGCTGACACAATTACCCCTCCGTCGCAAAGTCAATCGTCTTCCGATTGAGGGCCGTTACACGAAAAATATCTCCTCTCAGATTCAACTTTATCGACCGCTTTATCAGTGTAATGGCTTAATCGGTTAGCGCATGAATTCACGCGATTTGAACGTGCTGATTGCAGACTCAACAACCACAAAAATTCGACGAAACCGGACCAATTTATTTAATCCTCGACCTTTGTGACCTTTCGACACAGTTTTCGCGACTCCCGAGAAAATGGTATTTACATCCTATAGTACTGTTTTATCTGAAACCTGTTTTATTTTCGAGGGAGAAATTTATACAAGGATGTAACAGTTATAGGTCAAAAGTCGTCCTTTAATAATTTTACTGTCCTCCATCATGGAAGCTAGAAAGTATTCTTCATAACTTCCTCAGTGTACACTGCGGAAATTTATGCTAATTCGTCGTGATCACGGGCGAACATCGCGAACCTGAAATCAAATAGAATCCATACAGTAATAAATCAGCGGGCAAACGGTGATCTAGAACTGTTGGCATCGAACGTCTTACAATTTCCGGAAACTTTTATGACCCGTAAACGCGCGAAGATCCATTCGCGAGTCCCAATTCTATTTCACGTAGAGCCAAAGAAGAGAAGAAGAACGGCCCTCGGCAACCGTCCATTAAACTTCCTGGCTGTCATCGTGATGGCTCCCCTCCCGTGGTTCCCCTCTAAAAATCTGTCATTACGTATTGACGGGAGTTTGGTCCCTGTCGCCGTGAATCTTAGCGAGAACCGGGTCCCGATTTGTTCCAATTACGAGGGTGGCCCATAAAATCCCGAACCGAGACGGGACGAGAGCCGTTTCTCCGTTACTACGCGTCTGTTACGTGTATACGTATAATCGATGGTTGCCTGGTCCCTTTGGGAATTTCGCGGCGTCTAACTGTCGCATGACTCATTTCAGGCGGCGGGCTGGCGCGTCCGAAGATGACACTGAATCTGGACGCCGGGAACGGGACGAGCAGCGCCGGGGGCGCGGGCCAGATCGCGCCCAAAAAACCTGGAGCCCTCAGCCTCGGATTGCCATTGGAGATTAGCGCCGCTCGTGGATCCGCCGACCTCGTCGACGTCGACCTCCCTCTCGAGAGACAAGGGTACGTCCTTCGAATTTATTACCCCGCCCGAATACCGCTTCTGCACTTCCCCGGATTATCTCCGCAACTTAGCTGCTTCCTTACAAGTAACCTGCTACTTGTCAGAAATCTTTTTAACTTCGATTCTCTGTGTCTTTTATTAGGGGTACCCATTAGTAATCAATTATTTGCAAATCACTCAAGATATACCCACGAATTCCTGATAACTAAACAAAACCCACCGGAATGTACAACTTGCACCGTATCCAACAACATCCAACATATCCTACTCGAATGTCCTAAATTCTCTTCTCAACGATCCAGATTTTTCATCGAAAATGACCTCATGACAAATTTAAACGAGAACAATATTGGAAACGTCCTTTTGTTTTTTAAATCGATTGATATATAATATATAAAATGTTATAAATTTGTTTTTGCTGTAACCCACCACAATGTAAAAAATAACTGTAACCTTCTCTGTTATATTTAATTGTAACTGAAGTGGTCGCTAATGACCTAGCCGTTAATGCGACCACTTTAAAATAAACGTCTACAAAAAAAAAAAATTATTTGCAAAGAATTTGTTTTGCCTTTAGTTCTGTACCGATCGTTGAAGAGAAAACACGTATTCTTTTACAGTTTTCGGTACAGCAGTCTGTGTTCAAAATATTCTAAAAAGTATAATTTTTTTTTACAACCCTGTAATACAATGGCCGCGTCCGTACCTTCCGAGGACCACATTCGCCATTGCATACTTTTTCATTTTTATGCGGGATTTAATGCAACGGTAACAACAAAGAAAATTTGCGATGTTTATGGAGATGTATTCAAGGTCAACAAGTGTCAACGTTGATTTCTATGGATTTCAACTGGATTTCTATAAGAGGGGGGTTGAAAATTTATAGGAAAGATGGCAAACTGTCCTTGATAATGATGGAGATTATATAATAAATTAAGAAATGGAAACTTGAATTTACTACAAAGTTTGTTTTAGATTTCAAAATAATTGATTACTTATGGGTCCCCCCAATATTTTTCAACATTTTAAGTGCTAGAGAAAAGTCGCCCAAAGTTTTGCATGTCTATGAGAAATTATCTGATTTTTAATATCTCTTTTATATTCCTGAAATTCTAGATTCAACGTTAAATTGACCCGGATAATTCATAAAGGGCGCGACCTTTTAAATACAGCTAGGCACAAACTGTGACTCACCGTCTCTGTTTGCAGTACATATTGATCACAGTACGAAATTAACTGTCTACCATCGATCTCGCAGCGTCTCGACTATCAATTAACACGAAATCATCATCGTAATGTCAATGCTTCATTTCTACGATATTATTACCGTTATTACATTCGATAGTTCTACACTTTACTACCAGAAATCATCTGGTAGAATTGCTCACAATGTATTGAACTATTCGGCGAGTTTAGTTTTTGCTTCCGTAGAAAATTTTCGAAAAATAATGATAACACAGTAATACGCATTCACATATTTTCTGCTTTATGTTCTTATATTGCTCTTTCATGTACTGGCCTTTAAACCCCGGGAGAACGTGTCTAATGTATACAGCGAAACTTTCCAAGCGTCTGCTATCGTTCCGAGCAGATAAAAGTTTGTCCGTTTCCTTGCAGATGGTACCACGGATCCATCACGAGAATCGAGGCGGAAGCTGTCCTACGACTTCTGAGGGAAGGAAGTTATTTGGTGAGGAACAGCGAATCAACAAAACAGGATTACTCTTTATCCCTGAAGTAAGTTACAATACTACCATTCGTCACTTTTTTCAAGGGGGGTTGTCGGAAACGAACTGTGTACCACAATCAGTGGGATTTCTCGATATTACGTAATTTTAAACATAATTTGCTGATTTAAAGCAGGCCTGGGCAACTGGTGGCTTGCGAGCCACAAGCACCCCCCACCATGCTCCTATGGAGTGAGGGAAAAAGAGGCAGGGGTGGGGGAAGGAGGTTGCCTTCACGAGAGCTAGGAACGCGGTATTGTAATATGAAATGGCCAGTGGTGGGGGAACCTGTACACCGGTGGTGGGGGTCGTGAAGCAACGGTGGGGAAGAAGTTGCCCAGGCCTGACTTAAAGTGTAAACCATAAACCGGTGAACGATTATACTAGGATCTTTTATGCGACTATTTCTGCGGAGAAGGGTTAAATTAGACTACGGAACTTTATGCAAAATAGAAATTGTATGTTTCAAGGTATTTTAATAATTTTACCAAGTTGAAAATAATGTAATGATCTTCTCAAATTTTGTTAATCTTTCATCTGTTTTAAATTACGCCTATTCAATTTTATCATAAATGCACAAAATCCGCAGTCTAGATATGACGTGTACTGTTTCATACTTCGCACACTGATGTTTGCTATGAATACATAAAGTAAACGTGTCCGTCTGTGTTGCAGGAGTGCGCGCGGTTTCATGCACATGCGAATCCAGAAGAACGATGAGCTGAACGCGTACATTTTGGGCCAGTTCAGCAAGCCGTTCGAGAGTATACCGGAAATGGTCCGGCATTTCAGCGTGAACCGTCTTCCGATACGCGGCGCCGAGCACATGTGTCTTCTGCATCCGGTCATAGCACAGCTTTTGTAGCGCATCTATCGTAGCGCCGTTTAAGGCGCTCCTAAACTTTTGATATCTCATGTTTATCCAAGAACGAAAGTGATACCGGAACGGTGTCCGGAAGGATTCGCGGTTCGGAGGCGTGACGCGGCGTGTTCGCGAATCGCGAAACTCGTCTATATGTACAGAACAGATATGTATCGCCGCAGAGAACATAGGGTACCGAGCAATTAACACACATCGTACTTCCATGGAATCTCCATTCTTTTTGTTCCCGTCTCGCGTTTTACGAGACCGCTACCACAAACAGTCAGAGCTTCCGAGACAAGCGACGAAACGCGTAGAAACGAAGTCGGCGATTGGAACTGCGCAGGATGGGCCACCTAACATCGGAACTTGAAATATCTCCATTATTATTTAAATAACACGAGAAAGTGTCCAAGAAATAGTACAATTATTTTGCTAGATTTTTAAATCTGTGCTCGTATTCCTGAGCAGAATCTTTGAGGCACAGCAGAGTGCACACCAACCAGAAGGGAGTATTTTAAAATCAGAATACGGGAAAAATTCTACCAACCAGAATTTTTTATGGGTATTAGGAAGTAAAAATACTATTGACTTATATATTTGAAAATCTTGCTCATACTATAAATCCATAAATACCCACTGTCTAGGTACTACTACAACAAAACTTAATTTTTTAGTGTTTGTTTTATAAAAATAGTTCTCTCAAATTTTATGAGTTTTCTATGATTTGATTTTACAATCTGCGCGTTGACTGTTGTGCCAAAGGGAACCTCTTTTTAAAAGCAAGCTTCCTCTGTTTTTACACCTACAAACAAATCTTCTTAAAAAAGTTGCAATAATGAATACACTAAAAATTGTACAGTACAGTTTACAGAATAGGATAATAATTCTAAAAAGAATCTTGACGGATCTTAAAATCCTTTTGGTACAATATCGGCAACTTGCAAACAAATAATCTTTTTACCACGAACGTTATTAAGAACTGAGGTATTTTAGGTTCCATGGTTAGGCCATCCTGCATTCACGGGAATAAATACAGTACAAATCAGCGAGAAGTTTCTGTAGGTTTAGAACGAGCGACCTCGAGATTCGTAATTCGGTTCACTTGAATCATTTATGATTACATCGGTGTTCGTTCACCGAGCAGTGCTTTATAACCCGGGGATGGAGAACGATCGATTTTATCGGAAACAGTCGAGATCACGAGTTCTACAGAACGACAGAGTCGAGGATGAGAAACGTTTCGAGGTTGGATTTGAATCTCGTCTTCCTCAGAAAGTGAAAAGAATTATCATCGCGAACCTATCTAGCGCGAGTTTTGTTTCCACGACATTATTTAGCGGATTCAGAATTTCCGTTCTTGCACTTGATTGGTAGATGGGGGGTGGCTTTCATGAAGAATTGCGATAAATCGAGGCAAAATATGAATCGAGGAATCTGAAGGAATAAGAAAGAAACGAAAGCAAGGAAACGCTGACGAGGGAGCTGCCTCGATTAGGAAACCCAGATCTCTTTCTAAATTGGTGTGTGAATACTTACATTGGAGTGTGAGAAATATTCAATCATAGCTGTTACTAATTAGCAGTTTACTTACCGATATCAGCAGTGGTACTGTGCCAAAAAGGAGAGTAGCAATTTTCACATTATAATCTGAAACGATATTCTTAGATACAATTAACATTTCTGTTGCTGTTGAAGCATCCATTAAAAAGTCTTCAGTCATGGACCATGGAATTTAAAAATCATGAAATAATCGCCGTTAAGATAAACAATAACAAGCAGTTCCAGAGAAAGAAATTCGTGAATGGAGTCTGCATCCATGAAAATGGGTAAAAGTGGCAAACTTAATAATCTGTATTTGAAAATTAAATTCAAAATGAAATGTCTTGGGCACAGTGTCCTCTAACAACATCCATATTTTGAATCAATACATGCAAAACAAAAGCTAGCGAGTGAAATGACGTCCGCCAACTTGAAAAAGATCAGGGTATTTATGAACGAGTCGGCTTCCTCGCGAGTCCGTTTCGTTGGAACGTCGAGGCGCTTAGGAGCTTCTCGACGATGAACGTCCTGTTCGGAGCAGGATGGATACGGGGTTGTCGCAAGAGCTTTACAAAACGGTTGTTCCTTGTGCCCGTGGACTGGACGGCCACGGGTTTCACGTAAGAAACTATCGAAGGGATCAGAGTCGTTGTCTTACAAGCGGATAATGTAACGGGATGCGAGATAATGCGTACTTAGATATAAATACACACGTAGGTGGGCCGCGCGCGGCCTCTACGACGGAGCTGGAAGCCAAAGAAGAGAGTGTTTAAGCTCGGTCGTGTTTCGCGTTCGAGCGAGAAAAGAAAACGACCCGAGCGTGGATCGATCGAACGAATCGAATATATTTGAATGAATTTGAATGGATCGAACGATGAACGCGGCCGCGACGGGCCGGCCGCGGTTACAATGCCAAAACACATTGATGCTAATCGTAATCATTTAGTCAGGGTTTTAGTTGTTCGTCGTCGTTGGTAGGCGGTTAGGGCACAGGACCAGAGCGGGTCGATCGACGTGTTTTGCATTCAGTTGGACATCGCGCGAAAGAGAAAGAGAGAAAGAGAGAGAGAGAGAGAGAGAGTGAGAGGGGGGAAACGGTTTGTGGACGCGGAAATGAATTATTTATTCGTCCGGGCTGACCGGAAGCGAGAGATGAGAGGGACGAAGCGTCGGAAAAGCGCGTAAATGCGAGCGAGGTCGTGGGTGTCAGCCGTTCCGAATCATCGATGGCTCGCCAACCGAGTCATCCGTCCGACAGTCTCTTATTTTTTGGGAGATTTTTCATGTGAGAAGAGGCAACCGATACATATTTTTTCATGTGATATCAATTTGTTACAGAGATAGCCTAGTTTTACCTGTGATCTGTTACTTAGTTCCCTTTATCCGTGTCTGTTGGTCGCTGTGTGCAATATTCTCGTACGATTATGGTAACGATAATAACGCTAATGATACTGAATAATAATATTAATAGCGGTAGTAATAACATTAATAATAAATATGATATAATTACCGATAATAGTAATAGTACACAACGTAAACAGTTAAGTCGCTGTAACGAGATAGAGTTTGGTTAGCCCAGCAACGAGGTGCGGTCATCCGCGACACGAGAGACGTCCGTGGTGTTACAATAATTAATTTCGTGGTAAGGATTTCGATTCGCTGTCCGGTCGTGGCCGAACTTCTGTTCGATGGTCACGCTGGCGACGCGTAAACCGAGCATTTTACTTATGACTTTCCGTAGGAGAACACGTTAGACAGACGAGTAGCGAGTGCCGCGTTGATCGATGTAGAACCTCGGACTGTTTTCTGCCAACAATCGGCAAAGATCTACTGAGGAAAAGCAAATCTGTGTAGCTTTGATTGTAGCCAAAGAGATCGAACGTTCTCATTTCATTTTTCCCCCGTTCACGAGAAGTAGCGAAACTCTTGAACAGAAAATATGATGCGGTTGTTCACGGAGAAAGGACACGCTTACATCGGTTAACTAAGATATTTGTTACAATCGTTTACCAATTTCTTACTGTTTTCAAAGCAACTCGTACGTTGTAAGCGTGAAATGAAAGTATACAAATGTTTTATTCAACAGATATTTCTTACTTTCTACTGTGGAGTCTTGATCTAAGCCGAGCGGTGCTACACGATCTTAGTCAGTTCGCCTATCCTCTCCACTGGGGGGCATAACCCGCGAGGGGCCCAGAAGCTCGGGCTTCCTCGATTGCTGAGCAGTGTAAAGTGTAAACGTAGTCCGTTACTGGGTCGGGTATATCGGTGTGAACCACTACTAATCCAATTATAAAACTTTGTAAGACTTTCACCAACTTATTCGTAGCATTTTTCTGATTAAAATGATACCAAACAAGATTTAATTTGAACTGTACTTAGTGGATTAATTGACGGTATATAGTGCGCCTTCGATCCGTGTTTACAACACAAATAAATAGTAGCCCTACACGATCTATGTCACAGCACGGACCCGAGGATTGGGCTTAGATCAAGACTTTACTGTATTCAACCATTACATACGTTTTGTGAGAATCTGTTTTATCGTCGCGTTTACAAATGTTCTTCGCGGAAAACGTACTCGTAAAACTTTTTGGCGGTAGACAATAGTGAGTACACACATTAGTTCCATACAAGGATTAACATTTTTATATTCTATACCACCGTGACATGAAAAATTCATTGCTTGACAGAAGTTGACAAGAATCGGCTTTACTTGACTTTAAGAAATCATATTAACACTAATTTTCCGAAGGATGAATTTGTATTTCCGAATTTTATTTGCTTTTGCTCAGTACTTTTTTATTTCGTACGTACCCCAACAAAATCCGAATTAGCGTAACGAGACAAGGAACACTAATCCGAGGAGGAGATTACTTCACTCTAAAAGGCAAACGATTTTGTCTAAACATCAGTTGGCTCTTATTAGAATCCGGACAGAATGAAACACCAATCACAATTTATAAACAAAGATGTTAAACGATTCCATTAACACCAACCCGTGGTAAATTGTTGCTCCAATTCGAGCCTTGTTGCACTCCTAATCGAATTCTGCATAACATTTATTCTGTTACGCTAATTACGAATCATTTTCATTCTATTTGGCACTCACTACCATTACTTTCCTCCTTATTTCACACGATACACCTACATACACACACACACACACACACACAGCCATACTTATAGGAACATACACGTTGTACTTTAAGCTGCCAGTATTATTAACTGTAATCAATAATGCATATCCATGTTAATGTTTAAGACATTATATTGTCCCCCTCCTAAGGAAGAAAAAAAAAGTATAATCTATATATATAAATATATAAATATATTTATTTGACATTCTATTTATTGCATTTTGTCGTTAAGCCAATGATCTTACGTGATGGTTCCCCATGTACACCGTTGATTTCATCCCGTAGGATTCTAGTATGGTAAATTCATGGTAATCTCCTAGATATTAGCGAACGTATGTAGATTAACGGCAATTACCAGTAAAATGGGGAAAGAAAACCAGAGAAAACGAAAAACGAGACAGCCGTCAAATTATGTGGTAGATACCTAAAACTTGTAGATACTTCCTGTACCTTGAAATTTATATGACGTAGCGTTTAGTTCCGACGTATACACACGATATACGTATACATGAACATACATACAAAAAAAAAAGTATACAGTAATATTACCGAATATTACCGTATAGTCCTTTATATAGGAGATAGCTACCGTGTGTGCGGGAGTGATCGAGATATACGAATAAGTCCGATATACATACATATAATTATACATTCGAGAGCGCTGTGTACACTTCTTTATGTGAACGGATCTCGAACGGTGTGATGTGCAATAACGAAGAGCGATCTAGTGTGGTCGCAGTGCGTGGTGCGATCCAGTATTTTTGTTTTAGCATGACAGACCACCGATGTTCCAAATCGACTTCACTAGATAGTCTTGTGTACTCCGAAATTCCCTCTTAATAATAAAACATTTAATAAAAGAACGAGTCTCGTCAGATGATTGCGCACTTATCATCTCTGCTTTCTATCGGTTCGTATGTTCCGTTTCCTAGAACCTTGGAAGCAGTGTGTGCAGTGTTTTCTCGATATATGTCAACAACACTGGTCTTGTCAGCGACATATATCGTCCAAGAGATACTGGATTCCGTGCATTCTTCGATACTTAGATTTTTTGGTTCGCAATACCCCGCGGTAGTGGGGATTGTTCTGCACCTTTTATCAGCCAGGTATTTGCGACATATATCGAGAAAATCGTCTTCGTATCCTCACCGTTGTCGCTCTCGTAGTCCCAACGCGTGACGTCACGCAAGGCGTGGTCCTTCCACTTTGACCAATCAGTCCCGCATTTCTTTCACGGAATTTCGTTACATTATAAGTAACATTTTTCCGTCTTTTAGGTTCACCAATGAAAAATCTAGCATTCGTTTCAAGGAGTTGTATTATCAAATGTGAAGCAGTTCCAGTAAATAAATAGCCGTACACAAATTTTTGAGGTACGTATAAAACAAACACTTTCTCCCGCGACTGCTTAACTATAGTTATAAAATACATTTCACACATCTGTTGGTCCTACTTCAAAAGCAGTAGTTTAACAGAATATATAGATTTTTCAGATTCGATACAACTTTCATTATTCGTATTCTTCAGCTTCTTCCTCGTCGGCTTCGTAATGAATGATTTGATCTGAATAGAGTCGTCCACGACGCGCTTCTTCCGAATCACGTCCCGCTGCATCGGCTTTATGATGTGATTCTACCGCATGCTGATAAAAATGTGGAAATATTGTTAATGTTTTTTTGGTATATCTATTCGTTTTTCAAGTTTTACCTGTTCCGGATGCGACGCTTCCTTGGTCACATTACTGGACATCGTCGATTTTGAGCTTCTTTTTTCTATATGAAATATTAACGGATTAGTGCAAAATTATTGCATAAGATTAATGCTAAAAGATGTGAAATGATCGGTGTTTAATTATCAGCAGATATGATAGACAGCCAAGATAATAAAACCGTTCTCTCAGGGGAAATTAATTACGAGGTAGATCATTGAGAAGATAATTAATGGATGACAACAGCAATGGTGTAATTTACTTGAAATAAGCGAGGGTTGTTTCTCCAGAGTTTTTTTAGTTTGAGAAGTCGCAGATGCTTGTCGTTCCTGTATAACAACGAACGGTAAATAATTACTGCGAAAAAAATACTAGTTTTACCTTAACCATAGCAAACACTGTAACCTAGAAAAATGTCAAAGTATTTAACATAAAATATTTAAGAAATTATCTGAACCGAGGATATCGCGACAGATTGGACCCTTATTTCCAAGGTAATTATTATACAGCGTGTTCGAGTACACATCTGTTGGCCGAACACCCTGTAAATTAAACGTTAAATACGTAATATCTCATTCATCTTTCTACATTCTTTCAATAATTCTATCCAGTGACATTTTATTACGTTGCAGTGCTATTTTAAAAGTACTTTTTATGCCAATAGACAAACTCGGTATGATTACCGAAGACTTAGCCTCGCTCCTGTAGTCGTCGCAATATCCAGGTCCGCAAACGTCGATTTTGGCCGGTGGTGGTCGACCTCTATACATTTTTCCATCCGTCCCTTTCACCATTCCCTCCGTCAATTGCACCACTTCCGGTCCCCATTGACTGATAAAGTGTCCCATTCGCATCACCCTTTGCTGAGGCGTCGTGACCGTGTGACTTCCGCCACAGTACCGGTTGCACAAATGATCTCTGCAAATTCGTTGCTTCTCAGAACACAGAAAATAACGATAAACGCGTACTAATCAAAAATAAAATATGCTCGAGTTCTATGTGTTCCATCTTTCGCGTCACATAGAGGTACCTCTCGAATTCGTAATTCTTCTCAGAAATAAAACCATAGCTTTCTTTTTTTTTGGAATTATTTTTCTAATTGATTACATTTTTATTAGCTTATCCCATAAACTCAATAAATTTCAAATAAGAAATAAAATAAAACAAATAAGAATAAGTAATAGGGAATAAGTTCAGTTTGTGTCAGAAAAGCGTAATGACAATGTCTAAGCTTCTTTGCTTGATACCACATGATTAATTGTAATTAAATAAACACTAAATACAATAGGGGGTTAAATGAATATTCTGAGGAAAGTATGTCCTGTCGCTATTCTACCTGGGAGATTTCACGAGCTTGTCCGATCGAGCAGACTTCTGCTTCTTCGCCTCTTCCTGCAATGCTGCTTCATATTGGATCATGTTCCTGCTGTGAGGCAGTCGCCTATTCTGCTTCCGAACTTGATCCAACTCGTAGGTGAGATACGGCTTCATGCTTATACCGCACGGGAATGGATCCAATTTCAATTTGGATGTGTCCTGCGTCCTCATAACAACGTTCTTGTCGCAGGATATGCACTGGACATCTCTGGGAACGCATCGGATAAATGACACGGTGCGTTGTACGTGCACAATTCAAAGAATATCTTAATTCATCAATTGAATTATTTTATGAAATTTGGAAATATTGATTTACCTGAGCAGCTTCTTCGTCCCAGCAGCTTCGGTGTCCTCTTTTATCTGAGCAATGCGTCTCAGCTTGTCTTGAACAGCCTTCAGTTTCGTGCTCATGAAATCCTTCAACGGTGTCATCTCTATCTTGTCAACCTTTCCCTCGATCTCCCTCTGCACTTCGTCCAGGGCCTGCTGCCAAATCGACTCCTGGTTCCCTAGTTTGTTGATGGCGTCTTCGAGGCCTTGAGCGAGATCGTCGCAGGCCGCGTCGAATTGATCGTACGAAACCTACCGAGAATTTATTAATATTTCGAAAACAATCTCGTCCGCTGTAATTCCGAGAAACCAGAAATTTAATTATAACGATTGCATATTTTCGAACCTTCCTGTGCACTGCCTGAGCATCAGCCTTGTCAGCCAGAGCGTCCTCGAGATCTTCCCTGTCTGCTTTTATCGTCTTCAGAAGCTCTATTTGCTCCAGCAAAGCCTGAAACAAGAGTGGAAAGTCGCGCGAAAATGTCCATTATTGCCAGTTCATCTGAATTAAAAATTGTACAATTAAAGAAATAATTAACGGAAGGAAAGTAAGCGAAGATGGCACTCACGTTAAGGTGCACTTCGCGATTTTCTTTGTCGTCGATCAGACGGTCCGCGGTCTGGTTCAATTTTTCCATGTCACTTTGGACACTCGTGATCTTCGAGACTAGTTCATCAAGTTCGGCGTTCCCTGTGACTCCAGCCATGGGCCCGCTATTTACAAACTCCTGCAAACAGATCACGTCTTTCTCCAACCTTGAGATGCGTTCGTTCATGGCTGTTATTTCGGTATGATCTACGGAGTCTTCTTGGTCCGATTCGACCCCTTGCTGTTTCTTTGGACTTCCTGGACTCTTCGGCGAAGTTGGATCTGTCGTTTCCTCAGCTTGCGCGACATCTGCGCTCGGTAATTCCGTCTGCGATTCGGTTTGCTTCCTCTCATCTTCCTCGCGTCTTCCTTTTCCTCCTACAGTTGTTAACAATTTTTCGCTTTATTTCATACATCACAATTCTCGAAATTTCGCTGAATTATGAAAAGCGGAAATCTAGTTCTTTATAAGTTAAGACACTCCGTATTCTGTTTCAAATATCTTCCTGAGACACCTGAAGACGCCTACATGCTGTCTAAATTTCATCATTATGGAAAGTCAAAACCAATCTTTCAGGATACCCCGTATTCCGTTTAAGGGGTGTTTCAGAAATCATTAAAACTGTTCGACTTTCGTGTTCAAGTACGAAGAAAAAATAACGTTTCGGTCGAGTTACCAGTATGCACTTCGGCAACCTGTTCGCTCAGATGTTTCAAGTCGTCTCGCATCTTCGAGACGTCCTTTTGCAACGTGGTCACTTGTTCGTGCATCTCTTTGATGTCTACACCACCTAGAATCTGGCTCAAAGATACCCGCGGCTGTATGCCGGCCTCCTTTTCTGGTTTCGTCGGATGCGCCCCGGTAAACGGTTCCTCTCCACCCTCGGTAGTCGAATTAGCGATTATTTCCAAGTTCTGAACAGTGCTCTCCAAGTTATTAAGGACACTCTCCAAGTTCGTCAATCTTTCCTCGAGTTGCGACGGAACTCCCGATGTCCCCGCGACGATTTGATCACCTTTCAAGGCATCCTGCACCATTGTAGTCAACTGAAAGCGACACGTCACCAGGTGTTAACGTTGAACCACGAAATAATTCACGATTATAACTTGTTCATGAAATTTTACATTGCTCTCCTGCAATCGAGGTGTTTACATTACGATCCTAAAGTGACTAATGTAAATAAAGGGATCCAAGGGTAGGATCAATGTTATTGTTTCGCGCGCTATTACTTTTGATGTACGTGTATCCCAAAACGACACGAGTGATAGTGAAGTTCACCTTAGACACGATTGAAACGTACGCACACAATGATGGGTAGCTATACCTTATCAATACCTTCCTCAGTAGCGTCCAATCTTTTCGAAATATTAATGACATTCCAGACATCGGTCAAGGGATCTGTCAGTTTGCCCTTCAGACGCTCAAGGAGCTCCGCGTTCGTTGACAATTCATCGAGTGCTTGAAACTTTCGTTGAAGCTCGTACACCTGCACGTAATTGTCGTTGAAAACAAACAAAAAAAATTAACAATGTCAGTTTTAAACATCTCGTAGTATTGGATCGAAATAAAAATTGCTCACAGTTATTTCGAGTTGCTTGAATGCCAGTGCCGAGGGTATAGCATCGTTGACAATCGGTTCTACGTATATCACGGTTTCGATATCCTTTTCGGATCCTATTTTCTGCCTCGATCCTTTCGTCGTCCTTACATCGGTCTGATCCCCTGGTTTCACAAATATTTATTCAACATTATCCGAGAATAATAAAACGGTGCACAATGAAACAACGGCAATAAGAATAAATTCACTTCGATCAAAAGAGAACCTTTTACTTGTTCGGGCGATGGAGCGCTCGCTGATTTCTTCGCAGATTCTTTCTTTTCAGGCTCTACAAAAAATTGTTACAATGATTGAATTATTATAGAAACGAATAACCGACTGAGCAAATGCTTTACCATCTGCTACTACGTTGATTACGTCCACATCGTCAGGGCCGCGTGAGCGTTGCGTTACATTCTTCGAACTGTCGATAATGCCGTACTCTTGGAAATATAAGGATGGGCCAGCTTTCAAAGAGCTCACCATCGTCTACAGATATTGCCAGACATAAATCCAATTCTTAACATTAATCCTGGTCATTAACTCAGCGTTAGACACGTGGATAACACGATTTCTTCAGACACATTTCCAATATACTTGAATTAGTTTTTTTTTGTTGACGTATTGAAAATGAGAAAGAAATACGAGAATGAGAAAGGAACGAATTCTTAGCGAGCTAGTGAACCGTATTAATAGAAAGACTTCGTAAGAATTTGTTAAAACTTTGAAGAACTTAATTCCGGGATTAAATCTACCTTAATTCGACCCGCCTCATCGCCACGGTATTCAACCTTCGTCGATTTGAGATCTATCTGGTGTAACAATACGTGAAGGAAGTTATGGAGGATGTTGAAATTTACCGCTCCGACCTACACGAAAACGGGAAACGACGTACCTACTTTAAAGTATTTCACATCCATTCGCTTCATTAAAATATTGCGAAATCAAGGAGGTTTGGACAAGTTCTTTTCTTACTTCGGGCGTTCCCAACGCGAGATCCAGCATTTGAGGCAATGAAACCTGCAGACTGGTAACATCTTTAGCGACAGGAGGTGGTGCAGGTTTTGCGACTTTCGCCGACATCCTCTGTCATTCAAAAATTTTCTGAAACATATATAAAAAAAACATAATAACAATCAGTACGTACTTTTTATAGTTTTGACAGTTAAATGTCATTTGAACACATCAATCTGGAAAAATGACGTCATTCCTTTGTTCCATTGCCAAGCGCCATCTTTCTGAATACATCTTAACACTTTACCGACCGGTAGCCTATTAATCGGCTTATTGTCCCCGACGCTTACCGACCGGTAGCCTATTAGCACAGACGAGGTATAGGAATAGACTAATCACCATATGGGGTTTCGCCTCTCACGATCTGAAATACCGACATCCGAAATCTGAAACACCGTCACACACACATACATGAAATCCATACACGTATATGAACTTGCAAGGGTCAAAATCTTGACAAACTGACGCTTCAATATTGCAATAAGCAGTTTAAAAGTGGTCACTTGTGCTTCCCAAAAGTCCAATCTACGTCCGTTCAGAGCCCAAATTGCGAATTTCTACCTCATCGTGGAGTAAATTGTAATATTCGGCAGAAAACTCGCCTTCCGAAGCAAGTATGACGTCACAAGATGGCTGCCGCTGAGAGATTCTCTTAATTTCGAGAGATTTAGTGTTCGTATCGAAAAAATCACTCTGAACAGACATATCAAGGACATGTACAAACACGGTGGTATGCATTTTTTATTGATTACTTACTTATTTAAGACGTAAAACATCTAGAAAAAAGGCACCATTTCGCGGTTCCGCTTACTAGCGCCACGGTCTTTCCGCGGCAAACGCTGTATATTACGTTAGAATACGATATGTATGCTGCCGAATATTGTAAATTACTCCACAATGTGGTAGAAATTCGAATTTTGGCCTCTGAACAGACCTAGATTGAACCTTTAGGAAACACAATTGACCATTTCTAAACTGCCTATTGCAATATTGAAGCGCCAGTTTGAAAAGTTTCTGACCCTTGCACGTTTCGCTTCGCAACTCATAACGTCACGCTTGTTTCGAACGCCTCGCGATTTCAAATGGGACGCTCGGCGACAACCTCCGACTTCGTATGAGTGTCAGTAAAAAGAACGGCGGGACTGACATACAACGAGATTTCACTGTAGCTTCAAACCAGAGGGTTATCAAATCATTTCAACGGAAAAATTGTGATTTCGTTAGTTTCTTTTCGCATAAATCGATTTTTTCCAAAATCCTGAGGTGACAGGCAAATTTTGTGATCGGATTTGAAGTCAGCGTGGTAAAATCTACTAGAAAAGATGTATAGAATGTCAAGAAAAAATATAACCGTGCATGGTATTGGATACATCACAATTTTGTTTCAATATTCCAAGTTTATTTTCAAAGTTAAAACATGTTTGTAGCATAGTCTCTCTATTTTTCCCTTATTCTGCAATATTTTAACTTTAATCTAAAAAAAAAATCATAGCTCTATCTCATTTCTATCGAAAGTTCTTTGATTTTGACAGAAACTTCGTCACTATGTCCCACTGTGGACGTATTTATACAAAACTTCACGGTTACATATATAAAACATTGCAAATCGTTATAAACTTTTATTTAAATATATGATATTATTCAAGTTTATTTTACACTTAGTCTTTAGTTGTAAATTTGTATTTGTTTGTTTGTTGACTTCAGATTTGACATCTAAGGTAAAAAAATATGATTTTGTTTAATTTTTTATGCGCTTCGTGGCATAGAAAAAGCTGCTTTAAATTTCATTTAAATGATATTTGAATAATTTTCTTTTTGACAGGAAGTGAGTTCCGGCTCCTTTTCTTTTTAAAAGAAGTCCTGGTAATATGTATCAAATTATTATAATGTTAACAATAAACTGATTCAATTTAATGTAAATCAAATGATTCCCTCATCTTTTGCATACACGTGACTGCCGTTCGAGTTTCATTTCAGAGATATTAGCGAAAAACTGCAGAGATAATGTTATAACGAGTCCTGCGTATACCTACGGGCCCGTGGCAATGTATCTTTTAGTACGTGTTGGTCGCCTGAATCGGGCTCATGTGAAAGGAATCAGTTTCACGAAACACTTGTACATTTACGGGTTTGATGACATGGCAACAGTGAGGGGAAGGATGAAATGTGGCAACCATGTCTAGTCGCTAGCTTTCTCTCTCTCAATTTTCGTTTCTCTCTTCCACTACTATTCAATCTGCTTACCATCGTCAGTCGGCATTTCATATATTCTTTTTTACCGGTACGTCGTACGCGACGTAGTACCACAGACGAGGTACAGGAGTAGACCAATCACCCAATGTATTTTTTCGTCTCACGTCCGCGGGGAGAGCCAATGATGAGAGCCCACTTACTATTTTTGTGTCACATCCTACCGTATCGGTCGAAACTAATATTGTGGAACTAATATCACAGACGAGATGTAGGAATAGGCCAGTTCAGTCATTTCATCTTATGCTGTTTCCTGTCGCACAACATGAAATACCGAGTAATCATAATTAGAAATCTGAATAAGAATCGAGTATCTTGTATACTTCAAATAACCATGCATAAAAGTTACTTTGATATGCTTTAAGATATGCTCAAGATATGCTTTAAAAGTTACTCTGTATCTCTGGTACTATTAGCCATTTTTACTTAAAAGATTAGGTGGTAAGATAGCCAAGAGGGTATTCGACAGCATCATTCGTAAGAGGAATTCTTACAATCGTTAAACAAGCAGATACAATAAATTTATCAGTGTACATTTATCCGTGGTTCAAAAGTTATTCTGTACCTTGAGTTTTATCATCTTTCTTTACTAAAAAATTAGGTGACAAGATGGTCAAGGCAGTGCTCGTCGACATCATTGGCGAAAGGAATTGTTATAAACATTAAACAGCCAGAAACAATAAATTTATCAGTGAATTGTGCACGATAAAATAATGCGTACGAATATTCATGATTTAAAAGTTATTCTCTATCTCGAGTTCTATAATTTATTTTTACTAAATAATTAGATGGCAAGATGGTCAAGGGAGTGCTCGTCGACATCATTGGCGAAAGGAATTGTTATAAACATTTATATTATAACAGGACGTACGGTTTATACAAACGGCGAGATGATAAGGCGGTAAATCAAGCGAGCCAAGGACGATGGGCAGCGGATTTGATATTTCGGAATTTTGGAAACGATGGCCTCGCGACAAGTATGACAACAGACGTAAACAAAAGGTTTACGTTCACCCGAGACCGGCCTCGAGCTCGACAAGCTGAGCTATTGTCAACGCCGGGACACGGTCGCACCGAGGCAGTTCTTATATGGATGCCATAAACTTTTTGTTTGGTAATCCACATAAGAACTGTGGTGGCCCGAAATGGTTTTTGCGTTACCGGAGTTACCTGTACGATAAATTAATGCGTGCGAATATTCATGGCTTGAAAGTTATTCTATATCTCGGTTTCTATAATTTATTTTTACTAAATAATTAGTTAGCATGATGGTCAAGGGAGTGCTTATCGACATCATTGGCGAAAGGAATTGTTATAAACATTAAAGAGCCACAAATAACAAATTTTACAGTGAACTGCGTACATAAATTAATGCGTACGAATATTCATGGCTTAAAAGTTATTTTATATCTCGGTTTCTATAATTTATTTTTACTAAATAATTAGTTAGCAAGATGGTCAAGGGATTGTTGGTTGATACCATTACCAAAAGAAATTGTTATAAACATTAAACAGTCAGAAATAATAAATTTTACAGTGAATTGCGTACGATAAATTACTGCGTGCGAATATTCGTAAATTAAAAGTTACTCTGTATTTAGAGTTCTATAATTTATTTTTACTAAATAATTAAATGGCAAGATGGTCAAAGGAGTACTTATCGACATCATTGGCGAAAAGATTTGTGATAAACATTAAACAGTCAGAAATAATAAATTTGACAGTGCATTGCGTACGATAAATTACTGCGTGCGAATATTCGTAAATTAAAAGTTACTCTGTATTTCGAGTTCTATAATTTATTTTTACTAAATAATTAAATGGCAAGATGGTCAAGGGAGTACTTATCGACATCATTGGCGAAAAGAATTGTTATAAACATTAAACAGTCAGAAATAATAAATTTTACAGTGCATTGCGTACGATAAATTACTGCGTGCGAATATTCGTAAATTAAAAGTTACTCTGTATTTCGAGTTCTATAATTTATTTTTACTAAAAAATTAAATGGCAAGATGGTCAAAGGAGTACTTATCGACATCATTGGCGAAAAGATTTGTGATAAACATTAAACAGTCAGAAATAATAAATTTGACAGTGAATTCCGTACGATAAATTACTGCGTGCGAATATTCGTAAATTAATAGTTACTCTGTATTTCGAGTTCTATAATTTATTTTTACTAAATAATTAAATGGCAAGATGGTCAAGGGAGTACTTATCGACATCATTGGCGAAAAGAATTGTTATAAACATTAAACAGTCAGAAATAATAAATTTTACAGTGAATTACGTACGATAAATTACTGCGTGCGAATATTCGTAAATTAAAAGTTACTCTGTATTTCGAGTTCTATAATTTATTTTTACTAAAAAATTAAATGGCAAGATGGTCAAGGGATTGCTTGTTGATACCATTACCAAAAGAAATTGTTATAAACATTAAACAGTCAGAAATAATAAATTTATCAGTGAAATGTGTTCGATAAATTAATACGTGCGAATATTCATGGTTCAAAAGTTACTCTGTATCTCGAGATCTATTAGGTATTTTTACTAAAAAATTAGATGGCAAGATGGTCAAGGGATTGCTTGTTGATACCATTACCAAAAGAAATTGTTATAAACATTAAGCAGCCAGAAATAACAAATTTATCAATAATTACTATCGCGGCGATCGAAGTCTGGCGAAGTTAGTTTGGGGTGGGGGAGTTGCGCACCGCGCACCGCGCACCCCACCACGGCGTCCGCGCTCAGTCAGTCAGTCGTGGTGCGCACTCAGGACGGAACGGGAGGGCTCCGGGACCAGAAGGACGAAGGACCTTGGAGTTGACCAGAGGTTCTCCAGAGCTGCCCTGGCCCACCCTGGCCTACCCTCACCTACCTTCGAGTGGACCAGGGATCCTCCAGAGCTGCAGTGGACATCACTGGTCAACCCTGGTCCACCTTAAGCTGGTTCGCGGTCGGACAGCGGTTCCTGGAAGCCGTCTCCGCTCACCTTGGTCAACTTTCAACAGCTGGTAAGTGACAATACAAATATACATTTTCTATTTTGGTATATGTGTTTATTCAACGAAAGCCGTTAATTACACTGTCCAACACCAAAAAAATTTTGCAATACCTGTTGGGTGATTCTTATACACTTTGTCATCCTAAAACCGAATCTGAAAGTAGAATTGCTTCATCACGCAACGTTTTCGAAAAATTTTGGTTTTTGTAAAAATGCCCGATTTTGATACGAAACGACGTGTTACGCAAAAACTAAATACGCGAGAAAGTTCAAATTTGAGTCAAGAGATAGAGGGGACTCTCCTCTACATATTCATATAGTCAATTATATTTTTATGTACTTCCTAATAGTTGTAAATGGTTGTTAAAGTTTGAAAATGTGCCGACGCGGGTACTTTGTACGCTCTATTTTTGTATTTATGTGAAAAATCCTTTATCTAGCAGGAATTTACTATACAGGAATGCATTCTACAGACATTTCTGGTAAAGAAACCATTCACGAAAAGTATTTGGTTCCCTTAATGTACGAGAAGGACCAGAAAATGTTAATTGACAGCGTGTGCGCGACGCGTTCGCGCCAGACGGCCATTGCAGCCTTTTCGCGACTCGCCAGTGCCGTCGCTATGCGTAGTCGACGTTCGTACCACTCAAGTATGTCTTTGCTTACTATGCTTAACTAAATACATTTTTTTTTTGTCTTTTTGGGTGCCAATCATTACAAAAGATTATAAAAATACGAGTTATATTCACATTTCATTGTGGAAATGCTTAATAAAGAAAATTGAATACAAAAACTTACCTATTTCTGATGTAAACAAATCAAAAATGTTTCCGCCTTGTTTGACGTTTGTTCCTGGTATCCCGATTTTCAATAATAAGTGTCCAGCAGTAATCAGCAAGCATCCGCACATAAGTCTTTTCCTTTGTAACGTTTTTCCACTGTTGAAATATCTTGATGAAAGATTAATGCTGGAATTGTATTCCTTGTTTTGATTTTAAAATAATTTCGTCATGAATATAACAAAAACAGTCCGGCTGATTTATACACTTCCGCGAGATTTTATCGATTTAATATAGAGCGATCTATGTCTTAATTATGTACTTCGATCAATAAAATCGATAAAAATTGTCCCATTTACATAGTGTTTGGACTTATTTTAATCGGAAGAATCTTGAATGTCCATTGGTATTACAATTATAAAGATAAGACAACAATTACTGAAAATAAAATTGCTGCGGTCAATTTTCTTTATTAAGCATTTCCACAATGAAATGTGAATATAACTCGTATTTTTATAATCTTTTGTAATGATTGGCACCCAAAAAGACAAAAAAAATGTATTTAATTAAGCATAGTAAGCAAAGACATACTTGAGTGGTACCAACGTCGACTACGCATAGCGACGGCCCTGGCGAGTCGCGAAAAGGCTGCAATGGCCGTCTGGCGCGAACGCGTCGCGCACACGCTGTCAATTAACATTTTCTGATCCTTCTCGTACATTAAGGGAACCAAATACTTTTCGTGAATGGTTTCTTTACCAGAAATGTCTGTAGAATGCATTCCTGTATAGTAAATTCCTGCTAGATAAAGGATTTTTCACATAAATACAAAAATAGAGCGTACAAAGTACCCGCGTCGGCACATTTTCAAACTTTAACAACCATTTACAACTATTAGGAAGTACATAAAAATATAATTGACTATATGAATATGTAGAGGAGAGTCCCCTCTATCTCTTGACTCAAATTTGAACTTTCTCGCGTATTTAGTTTTTGCGTAACACGTCGTTTCGTATCAAAATCGGGCATTTTTACAAAAACCAAAATTTTTCGAAAACGTTGCGCGATGAAGCAATTCTACTTTCAGATTCGGTTTTAGGGTGACAAAGTGTATAAGAATCACCCAACAGGTATTGCAAAACTCGGAAAAATTTAATTTTGTTGGACAGTGTTATTATTTCTGTATTTTTAATTCGAATTTGCTTCGGAATTTTTCACAAGTTTCTTTTCTTGAAATTACATTATATTATATTTTTGACATAAAATTGGTATTTTGAAATTTTATTATATTATATTATATTTTTGACATAAAATTGGTATTTTGAAATTATATTATATTATATTATACTTTTGACATAAAATTGGTATTTTGAAATTTTGTTATATTATATTATATTTTTCACATAAAATTGGTATTTTGAAATTTTATTATATTATATTATATTTTTGAAATAAATTTGGTATTTTTAAATTATATTATATTTTTTACATAAAATTCGTACTCTGAAATATTATATTTTTAACATAAAATTGGTATTCCTCCGAACGGAGGTCCCTCAGGGGCTCACTCACGGGCCGGGCCCGTGGGTGAGTACGGGTATTAACGAACTCGGGGCGACCCGAGCTTGTAGGTCGTTGCGTCCCAATTTCGTTCGATTTATTTTTGATTCGGATTGTCGCTATATTTTCTATAATATATTCGCTATATTTATTCTTGATTAAAATTGTTCAACTTTCAAATTAAAAATTATTTCTGAACTTTCAAGAGTTCATCTTCTAAAATTTATTTATCTGATTTAAAATTGGTATTCCTCCGAACGGAGGTCCCCCGGCGACTCACTCACGGGTGGGGCCCGTGGGTGAGTACGGGTATTTGCGAACCCGGGGCGACCCTAGCCTTTATGTTGTTGCGTCCCAATTTCGTTTGATTTATTTTGGATTGGAATTGTTCATCTTTCCAATTGAAATTTATTTCTGAACTTTCAAAAGTTCTTCTTCTAAAATTTATATATCTGGTTTTAAATTGGTATTCCTCCGAACGGAGGTCCCTCAGGGACTCACTGCTGTGGGTGAGTACGGGTATTGGCGAACCCGGGGCGCCCCGAAGCGCCACCTCAGTAGAGTGAAGTTCTGACTTCATCTACTCTTAGCTTCTTGTCGGGTAGGCCGTACTCGTGTACGGGGTTGTTATGGCTCTCGTGAGCCGGTTAGATTCGCACTCTCGTGCATATTAGGTAGGCCGTACTCGTGTACGGGGTTATTTTGGCTCGCGTGAGCCGATTAGATTCGCACTCTTGTGCATATTAGGTAGGCCGTACTCGTGTACGGGGTTAGCTTGGCTCTCGTGAGCTGGTGTTAGGTTTGGCTCTCGTGAGCTGGTTAGATTTCGCACTCTTGTGCGTGTTAGGTAGGCCGTACTCGTGTACGGGGTCATCGTTTGTTCTTTGTTTCGTCGTCTTCTATTACTTCGATTCCTCCGTTGTATCTTGCCTAATTATTATTAGTCTGTTTCAGAGCGAGTACAACAGATGAGAAATTTTATCGTCGAACGAAGACAACACGTGGTACGAAGACGTCATATTATTTATAAGTTAGTATTAGTTGTCGAGCAATTATTGTGTTAGATTCACTTTGTCAAATTCGCTTGCTTTTATTTTGTCTCGCATTGTTCAGAGACTTGTCTGATTCAGTTTCCTTCTTTTGTCCACAATAATTGCTCGACTTGCGTGCGTACGTTAGTTTTTGAGATTTGTTTATCGTCGTTGTAATAATGTCGAGTAATTTTTGCCATAATTTCACTTTGCTCGATTCGATTTTTGACTCCGACACAGCCTTAGGCTGTGTCGGCCTTGCTTGTATGTACCAGACCGGTTGGTACCGGTACTCGGCGAAGAAACATTGAGAGGGATGTACGAGAGACCTGTTCACTCGTGTAAAATCCTCCCTGCCGTAAGTCCACCCGAGTCGCCTCAACGCTAGTCGTTGCCTGGCGACAGGTGGGTGGGGGAAACTTAGGGTATCGTTTGAACGCTTCTCTCGGCCATCGTTCTTCGTGTGGACACGTCGGGTATCGGTACTGGCTGGAGTTGGGCTGCAAGCATTGTACGCGTCGCGTCGCCCTCGAACCAGAGCCTTCTGCTCTGGTTCGGTTTTGTTTCTCTCATTGAAAGAATCAGAGCCTTCTGCCTGATTCGTTCTTGATCCCTCGTGGATCGGAGACTTCTTCTCCGATTCACACCCTTTGCCCCGCAACAATTACTCGACATACGCTAAATGGTAAAGTGACCTTTTCCGTCTGTGGAAAAGTAATCTTTCCCATTTAGCGAACTGCGAAATTTAGTTAATAAGTTTGAAATCATCGTTGTAAGAAAGGGAGTCAGAAGGAAGCGTGTTGAATTCGTTCTGGCTTCCTTTCGGGTCTCTTGTGCGGCAACCTCCTCGTGGTGAGACCCGGGCAATCGGTATTATTCTCTATTTGTAACAACTTCAAGTATCTTACAAATAGAGAATAATATCGAGCTAATAGCTGCTCATTTATAATTTGCGATAGCATTGTGAAATAGAATTTAAAACTTACAAATTATAAAAACTTGTGGATTTAATCGAATTGTGTCTGAATTTACTTTCCTTGTTTACCCTTGGTCCACATTCACCTTCTCGGTAAGCCCCTTTCAATTGTTAACCGAAACACTCAGTTTTTGTTTCGGATTACCTTCGGGTTACGGATTACCTCATTCAATGAACATCGTAAATTTTTTTGTTTATTTCTCATCGAAATTTACCCCTGAACTTACAAAAGTTCCTATTATAAAATTTATATATTTGGATTTAAATTGGTATTCCTCCGAACGCAGGTCCTTCGAGGGTCTCACTCACGGTCGGGGCCGTGGGTGAGTACGGGTATTGGCAAACCCGGGGCTACCCTAGCCTTAAGTCGTTGCGTCCCTATCTCGTTAGATTTATTTTCGATTGGAATTGTTATTCTTTCCAATTGAAATTTACCCCTGAACTTACAAAAGTTCCTCTTTTAAAATTTATCTATCTGGTTTTAAATTGGTATTCCTCCGAACGGAGGTCCCTCAGGGACTCACTGCTGTGGGTGAGTACGGGTATTGGCGAACCCGGGGCGCCCCGAAGCGCCACCTCAGTAGATGGAAGTTCTGACTTCATCTACTCTTAGTTTCGTGTCGGGTAGGCCGTACTTGTATACGGGGTTAGTTTGGCTCTCGTGAGCTGGTTAGATTCGCACTCTTGTGCATGTTAGGTAGGCCGTACTCGTGTACGGGGTTAGTTTGGCTCTCGAGAGCTGGTTAGATTTGCACTCTTGTGCATATTAGGTAGGCCGTACTCGTGTACGGGGTCTTCATTTCTTCATCGAATACTTCGGCGTTACTTCATTTTGTGTCTAATTATCATTAGTCTGTTTTAGTTGAATTACAACAGTTCACCATGATTATCGTCGAACGAAGACAACGAATTTTAAGAAGACTTCACAGTATTTATAAGTTCGTATTAGTTCTCGAGCAATTATTGTGTTAGATTTACTTTGTTAGTTTCGCTTGTTGATTTTGGTCACAGCCTTCTGCTGTGACCAGTTGGTAGCGTCACCCTCGAACCAGAGCCTTCTGCTCTGGTTCGCTTCTTTCATTTTTCTTTTTTGTAAATCTGAGCCTTCTGCTCCATTTTTATTATCTCTTTCATTGTTCAGAGACTTGTCTGACTTAGTTTTCTTTTCTCACAATAATTGCTCGACTTGCATGCGTGCGTTAGTTATTAAGCTTGTTTGTTAGTATTATATATATGTCGAGTAATTTTTGCCCTAATTTGACTTTGCTTGGCTCGATTTTTGACGCCGACACAGCCTTCTGCTGTGTCGGTCCTTGCTTGTATGTACCAGACCGGTTGGTATCGGTATTCGGCGTAGATCCATTGAGAGGGATGGTTGAGAGACCTGTTCACTCGTGTAAAATCCTCTCTGCTGTAAGGCCACCCGAGTCGCCTCAACGCTAGTCGTTGCCTGGCGACAGGTGGGTGGGGGAAATGGGTATCGTTTGAACGCTTCTCTCGGCCATCGCTCTTCGTGAGGACACGTCGGGTATCGGTGCTGGCTGGAGTTGGTTCTGCAAGCATTGTACGCGTCGCGTCACCCTCGATCCAGAGCCTTCTGCTCTGGTTCGGTTTTGTTTCTCTCTTCGAAAGAATCAGAGCCTTCTGCCTGATTCGTTTTTCACCCACCGTGGATCGGAGACTTCTTCTCCGACTCACACATTTTTTATCCGCAATAATTACTCGACATACGTTGCGAAATTTAGTTTGTAAAACTCGAAAGCGTCGTTGTAAGAAAGGGAGTCAGAAGGAAGCGTATTGAATTCCTTCTGGCTTCCTTTCGGGTCTCTCGTGCAGCAACCTCCTCGTGGTGAGACCCGGGCAATCGATAATATTCTCTATTTGTTAGATCTTCTATTATCTTGCAAATAAAGAATAATATCGAGCTAATGGCTGCTCATTTATAATTTGCGATAACATTGTGAAATAAAATTTAAGACGTACTGATAATAAAAACTTGTGTATTTAATTGAATTGTGTCTGAATTTATTTTAAACTTGCATGGGATGGGTCAAGGGTCCTTCCTGCCTTCCTTCTCGCTTTCCTTGTTTACCCTTGGCCCACCTACGCCTTCTTGGCAGCTCCTTTTAATTATTAACCGAAACACACACTTCTTGTTTCGGAATACTTTTTTATTCAATATACATCGTACATTTTTTCTGGATTTCTAATTGAAATTTGATTCTGAACTTTTTAAAAGTTCCGTTTCTTAAAATTGCTATGACCCTAGCCTTTATGTCGTTGCGTCCCAATTTCGTTTGATTTATTTTCGATTGGAATTGTTCATCTTTCCAATTGAAATTTATTTCTGAACTTTCAAAAGTTCTTATTCTAAAATTTATATGTCTGGTTTTAAATTGGTATTCCTCCGAACGGAGGTCCCTCAGGGACTCACTGCTGTGGGTGAGTACGGGTATTGGCGAACCCGGGGCGCCCCGAAGCGCCACCTCAGTAGAGTGAAGTTCTGACTTCATCTACTCTTAGTTTCTTGTCGGGTAGGCCGTACTTGTGTACGGGGTTTGTTTGGCTCTCGTGAGCCTGTTAGATTTGCACTCTTGTGCATGTTAGGTAGGCCGTACTCGTGTACGGGGTTAGTTTGGCTCTCGTGAGCCGGTTAGATTTGCACTCTTGTGCATGTAGGTAGGCCGTACTCGTGTACGGGGTTAGCTTGGCTCTCGTGAGCTGGTGTTAGGTTTGGCTCTCGTGAGCTGGTAGATTTGCACTCTTGTGCATGTTAGGTAGGCCGTACTCGTGTACGGGGTTAGTTTGGCTCTCGTGAGCTGGTAGATTGGCACTCTTGTGCATATTAGGTAGGCCGTACTCGTGTACGGGGTCATCATTTCTTCATCGAATACTTCGGTGTTCCTTCATTTTGTGTCTAATTATTATTAGTCTGTTTTAGTTGAATTACAACAGTTCAGCCTGTTCATCGTCGAACGAAAAAAAGGAATCGTATGAAGACTCCTCGTTATTAATAAGTTAGTATTAGTTGTCGAGCAATTATTGTGTTCGATTTATTTTGTTAGTTTCGCTTGTTGATTTGGGTCACAGCCTTCTGCTGTGACCAGTTGGTAGCGTCACTCTCGAACCAGAGGCTACTACTCTGGTTCGCTTCTTTCATTTTTTTTTTCTCGTAAATCTGAGCCTTCTGCTCCATTTTTATTTTCTCTGGAATTGTTCAGAGACTTGTCAGATTTAGTTTTTTTTTGGCTCACAATAATTGCTCGATTCGATTGCGTGCGTTAGTTATTAAGCTTGTTTATCAGTATTGTATAAATGTCGAGTAATTATTGCCGTAACTTCACTTTGCTCGGTTCGATTTTTGACTCCGACACAGCCTTCTGCTGTGTCGGACCTTGCTTGTATGTACCAGACCAGTTGGTACCGGTGCTCGGCGTAGATCCATTGAGAGGGATGTTCGAGAGACCTGTTCACTCGTGTAAAATCCTCCCTGCCGTAAGTCCACCCGAGTCGCCTCAACGCTAGTCGTTGCCTGGCGACAGGTGGGTGGGGGAAACTTAGGGTATCGTTTGAACGCTTCTCTCGACCATCGCTCTTCGTGAGGACACGTCGGGTATCGGTGCTGGCTGGAGTTGGTTCTGCAAGCATTGTACGCGTCGCGTCACCGTCGATCCAGAGCCTTCTGCTCTGGTTCGGTTTCGTTTCTCTCTTTGAAAGAATCAGAGCCTTCTGCCTGATTCGTTTTTCATCTCCCGTGAATCGGAGACTTCTTCTCCGACTCACACCTTTTTCTCCGCAATAATTACTCGACATACGCTGCGAAATTTAGTTTGTAAAACTCGAAAGCGTCGTTGTAAGAAAGGGAGTCAGAAGGAAGCGTATTGAATTCCTTCTGGCTTCCTTTCGGGTCTCTTGTGCAGCAACCTCCTCGTGGTGAGACCCGGGCAATCGATAATATTCTCTATTTGTTAGATCTTCTATTATCTTACAAATAATGAATAAAATCGAGCTAATAGCTGCTCATTTGTAATTTGCGATAACATTGTGAAATAAAATTCAAGACGTACTGATAATAAAAACTTGTGTATTTAATTGAATTGTGTCTGAATTTATTTTAAACTTGCATGGGATGGGTCAAGGGTCCTTCCTGCCTTCCTTCTCGCTTTCCTTGTTTACCCTTGGCCCACCTACGCCTTCTTGGCAGCTCCTTTTAATTATTAACCGAAACACACACTTCTTGTTTCGGAATACTTTTTTATTCAATATACATCGTACATTTTTTCTGGATTTCTAATTGAAATTTGATTCTGAACTTTTTAAAAGTTCCGTTTCTTAAAATTGCTATGACCCTAGCCTTTATGTCGTTGCGTCCCAATTTCGTTTGATTTATTTTCGATTGGAATTGTTCATCTTTCCAATTGAAATTTATTTCTGAACTTTCAAAAGTTCTTATTCTAAAATTTATATGTCTGGTTTTAAATTGGTATTCCTCCGAACGGAGGTCCCTCAGGGACTCACTGCTGTGGGTGAGTACGGGTATTGGCGAACCCGGGGCGCCCCGAAGCGCCACCTCAGTAGAGTGAAGTTCTGACTTCATCTACTCTTAGTTTCTTGTCGGGTAGGCCGTACTTGTGTACGGGGTTTGTTTGGCTCTCGTGAGCCTGTTAGATTTGCACTCTTGTGCATGTTAGGTAGGCCGTACTCGTGTACGGGGTTAGTTTGGCTCTCGTGAGCTGGTGTTAGGTTTGGCTCTCGTGAGCTGGTAGATTTGCACTCTTGTGCATGTTAGGTAGGCCGTACTCGTGTACGGGGTTAGTTTGGCTCTCGTGAGCTGGTAGATTGGCACTCTTGTGCATATTAGGTAGGCCGTACTCGTGTACGGGGTCATCATTTCTTCATCGAATACTTCGGTGTTCCTTCATTTTGTGTCTAATTATTATTAGTCTGTTTTAGTTGAATTACAACAGTTCAGCCTGTTCATCGTCGAACGAAAAAAAGGAATCGTATGAAGACTCCTCGTTATTAATAAGTTAGTATTAGTTGTCGAGCAATTATTGTGTTCGATTTATTTTGTTAGTTTCGCTTGTTGATTTGGGTCACAGCCTTCTGCTGTGACCAGTTGGTAGCGTCACTCTCGAACCAGAGGCTACTACTCTGGTTCGCTTCTTTCATTTTTCTTTCTCGTAAATCTGAGCCTTCTGCTCCATTTTTATTTTCTCTGGAATTGTTCAGAGACTTGTCAGATTTAGTTTTTTTTTGGCTCACAATAATTGCTCGATTCGATTGCGTGCGTTAGTTATTAAGCTTGTTTATCAGTATTGTATAAATGTCGAGTAATTATTGCCGTAACTTCAGTTTGCTCGGTTCGATTTTTGATTCCGACACAGCCTTATGCTGTGTCGGACCTTGCTTGTATGTACCAGACCGGTTGGTACCGGTGCTCGGCGTAGATCCATTGAGAGGGATGTTCGAGAGACCTGTTCACTCGTGTAAAATCCTCCCTGCCGTAAGTCCACCCGAGTCGCCTCAACGCTAGTCGTTGCCTGGCGACAGGTGGGTGGGGGAAACTTAGGGTATCGTTTGAACGCTTCTCTCGACCATCGCTCTTCGTGAGGACACGTCGGGTATCGATGCTGGCTGGAGTTGGGCTGCAAGCATTGTACGCGTCGCGTCACCCTCGATCCAGAGCCTTCTGTTCTGGTTCGTTTTTGTTTCTCTCTTTGAAAGAATCAGAGCCTTCTGCCTGATTCGTTTTTGATCTCCCGTGAATTGGAGACTTCTTCTCCGACTCACACATTTTTTTCCGCAATATTTACTCGACATGCGCTGCGAAATTTAGTTTGTAAGATTGTAAATCGTCATTGTAAGAAAGGGAGTCAGAAGGAAGCGTATCGAATTCCTTCTGGCTTCCTTTCGGGTCTCTTGTGCAGCAACCTCCTCGTGGTGAGACCTGGGCAATCGATATTATTCTCTATTTGTAAGAACTTCTAGTAATCTTACAAATAGAGAGTAATATCGAGCTAATAGCTGCTTATTTATTATTTGCGATAACATTGTAAAATAGAATTTAAGACTTACTAATTATAAAAACTTGTTTATTTAATTGAATTGTGTCTGAATTTACTTTAGGCTAGCTCGGGATGGGCCAAGATGGTCCTTCAATGCTTTCCTTGTTTTCCCCTGGTCCACCTTCAGCTTCTTGGTAAGCTGCTTTGAATTACTAACCGAAAAACACAGTTTTTGTTTCGGATTAACTTGTCATTCAATGAACATCGTCACCTTTTTTCCTGGATTTCTAATTGAAATTTGCTTCTGAAGTTTTCAAAAGTTCCTTTTCTTAAAATTGATATTTTTTGCCTAAAATTGGTATTCTTTCGATCGGAGGTCCTTCCATTTATTATAGGTATATGGTCTAAGCTTCTCATGGATCCAGTTGCAATATTTATCGTTCGTCAGCGTAGAGGGCGTGAGAAATCTAATTATTGTTAACGATGTCGGTATTTCAGATCGTGGGACACGAAATCCCATATGGTGATTGGTCTATTCCTATATTTCCTATATTCCTCGTCTGTGGTAGTACGACACAGATAATTTTAACCGTTCCACAATCAGTTTTCTCTACTGACCGTTCGAGATCATAGCGTGACAGTCATGGTCAAGTCCATGCCTTGCTCCCACCTGTAGTCGGACACCCTGTACATTTGAGCGGTCTGGACGCTCAAGTACCTATCGTTCGCAGGCACTCGAGAGACTGCTCTGAAATAACAAAATGCGAGACCCTTATTTTTTGGTAGCATTAATTCTTATAAACTAGGAGTTAGATCTTGTAATTACTTTTAAGATTACAGTTTTATCCTGCGATATTGTTTAAACTATTTATTTATTTATTATTATATATACTAGAATTCCTTGTGTAGGGGAAAATTGTTAAACTGGACACCTAAATCGTACTCAAATTGAAAAATGAAAATGATTAAAAAATTAAAAAATTATAAAAAGCAATTGTTCCATTATCCGTGTTTATTCAGATGCAGGAAGTGTTGTTAGAACTCTAAACAATCTTTACAACAATGATTTCTTAATGTTCTACTGTACCGAACAAAGCAGAGTAAAATACGAGAAAGATGAGCTTATCATCTGAAACAAGAATTTGTTAGATGTGAAACTGAGAATATAAATAATAGCGAATATAAATACAGTCGATTTTTACCATCGCCAATCCTTCCAAACATAGAATAAACAAGCCAGCCAAATTAAATGCTACTAAACTCTGAGCGTTCATGAATGCGAATAGTACCGTTTTCTGCATCTTTATTGGTATACGGTACCATAACGAATTGTATCTGGTTCAATCAACATCGTCGGTGCATTATTTTCTTATAATATATTTTTTTTAATATAATCTATTTTATAATATTAGTAGTGGATTTTTGTTTAACACTCGAATGGCAGACTGTCGGATAAATAGATACGAGTTCTGGTATAAAATATTCGATCATATTGTATGCTCAGTATCAAACAACTTTCATTAAAAATATTTTGTTATACAATAAATAGTTTATGCGTAAAGTGGTACAGTTAAATACATCCTACACCTTTAACTCATCCTGTATAGATGCGTATATACATGAATAGTTGAACTAGACTGAGTTGAAATTTATGCATTTGTAATAATTAATGAATTGGGAAAAATACAAAACGGTGAGGACATTAGAAGAATTTATGAATATTGTCATACGTAATTTGTCTAAAACATTAAATCGAAATTATTAAAAGAAACAGTTCACTTTCATACAATTTCTGTTTTCTATAATTGACTCAGAAAATGTTTATTTTGCATAAAAATCTGCAGTCTAATTATGATCACAGAGGCTTGATTTTCTTGATTAAGTACGTTTTTCGTTGAGTTAGTTGTATACCTCCGGATCCCAACATATGGTTGTTCTCCAAAACTAAAAGCTTTAATGGCAAGCTCTAACATTTAAAGAATGATAAACAATTTCAAATAACAAAGAAACAAATATTCTACGTCCAGATTTGCAAACCTGAGCGTCGCCAAACGAGTGTTAACTATTTAAATTCAATTTAAAATTAATTTTTTAATAATTCTGTTCCATTCAATTGATTTAACATTGTAAATAAGTGAGCTACACCTTCCCGAAAAAATGCAACTTACATTTCCTCGAACATCTTAATGCTATTGTCCACCACAATCTGCCCGCTATAATTGTTACCGATTATGAATGCCATGTATGCTACAACGAATTGCAGAGCAAGAATCACTGCATCAATTTCTTTCACTTCTGTAATACTGATATAAAGCTGCGGCATACAAAAAACAGTCTGATTATGCTTTTTTTTCAATAGAATTGTTAATATTTGTCGTGACTGATTCTCGAGTTCTATTTATTTAATTTTTGTGATACTCACTCGGTATATATTTACACCGAACGACGAAACAACCACTATCATCATAATCATAGACGGTATCATCATGTCGTCCGCGTATTTTTTACTATACCTTTGTTTACGCATTCGTAATGGTATGTTGATTATTGAAAGATGCAAAATAAATAAAGTATGCAATTATAATAAAATATAGACCGATAATACAGCATTTTAATAATATTTGGATAAATACGATACTAACTGAATAGCTCGACGATGTAAATCCACAGCTGGTTGTATATCTATCCTCCTCAACATCCTTGAAGTTGCAACTTTGTCGATTGCGTTTCGCATTCGATAGCTAGAGGAAGAAGAGATGTCTAACAAAGGTTTATTGTCCACTTTTTTAGTGTGTTATATAATAAATACTGGAATGACTGGAGTCAATATGTTAGACATATAACTAGACTGCGGATGTTTAAATAAAAATTAATTACATCGATTGCAAGATACTGGACCCAAATTGTAAATATTTGTTTCTTCCTCTAATAATTTTAATAAGTTGATCATAACTAGACTGCGGATCTTTATGCAAAATAAAAAGTTTGAGCCGGAATTGCAACACACAAGCTAAATATAAATTTATATTTCTAACTGATAATTCGAATGTAGTGAAAATAATACATCAATACTCTTAAAGTCTTTTAATGTTTTCACTGTTTTCAATTGCACCTACTCATTTTTGTCATAAATGCATAAAATCCGGAGTCTAATGATAACATTTCGATGTTCTTAAACTCTTTGGATTCTTTCACTATTTTATATTTCCACCTAACTATTTTTGTTATAAATGCATATAATCCACAGTCTACATGTAATATCGAAGTTATTATAATAACTTTGTTATAATAATGTTTATAAACATTAGAGCTGATTCCAGCGTATTGTAGTATGACTTTCACAAAATCGTTTTCGTAATGTCAATAATTATGAAATTAACAATTACAGCGACAGATGGTAAGTTTGGGAAAATGATTTTACCTACTAACTTCTAACAATCCACTCAAATGAGTGCCTAAAACAGTGACGGTTCCTTCCGAACAAATCATCGTTAACAAACCATGCATTGTTGAAATTATGATATGCCAGCAAGTGAGATTAGTCCGCAAATTTTTCTCGTCGTAAAAAAATCCCAAAAGATACAGAAATCGAATCTGAATGTCCGATTGCAAGAATGTGGATATTCCTAATGTTCCCATTACACACAATGATCCTGTACACGTCAGACCTAAAATTCGGAATAAAGTAGTTCTTAAATTAAAATGATTTCGTTAGTCAATCGATCGAAGTAATGTGGTTGGGTATTTATTTATTTAGCGTTTATTGAACTGCACAGACTTAATAAGTCTGTGTAAACTGTTTGTCGAATGTCTTTACCGATGTATACCAACAGGATGCGTTTTGCCAAAATAGAATCTTTCAACAACATCTCCGCTTCTATAGGATCTTTCAACATAATAAAATCGTTTTGCATATTGTCAAGCACGTATTTCGTCTGAAGTCATATGAAAAGAATTAGATAATCATGATTATTAAAAGTATTCTCTAACTCACCGTTGGAAAAGTCAGGATAGTCGTAAAATATCGTATAAAATATAATAACAATTGAGCACCGAACGATATCATTCCAATCGTTTCATTCAGAGACATTTTTATATTTTTTATCGTCATCACCTGAAAAGTATTTTATACACTTTTCACAGAAGAATGCAGGCGATCTAATTCTTTGAAAAAAGGATAGACTCGGCTGCTCTTAGATTAGTTGATTGGAAAATTAGGTAACTAGAAAGTTAATTCGTTAATTCGAATTTAGAAGTGATTTAGAAAAATCGCTTAACGCTCGAAGGGAACCTTACGTAGATCTAATCAAACTAATTCTAATTAAACATCCTACAGTGAATTGAATCTCATCACCTGGGTCACCATACATCCCAATAAAAACAGAGTAAACGCGATTCTATGAATCCTTGTCAAAATAGAGTTATCGTAGGGCCACAGTCCAGAAAGACACATCACAGAATGATAGATTTTGTAGTTTCCTTGAAATACTTCCATTACAACCGATGCTAAACAATGTCTGCTCCAATATTCTGTTGTATCATCTGACTACACCTCGGTGGCATATTGTATTCATGCTATCATTCTATCTGAATTTTTTCTGATGGCTCGTCTGTCCTTCGAAAATGACCGCAATTTGTTGAAATACAGAGCTCCGTTCTCGGAATCAATCGATTTGATTAGCGAACTCGAGAAAATGTCAGACAAACATGAAACATATAATGACTCCAATACTGTACAACACTTGATATTCTCACAGTCATGTTTCAGTCAGAAGTGAAGGGCCAGTTTGTTCAGTTTGCCAGTTGTTATTTAATCATCGTGCTTATACATGCACGCGAATAATCACAAGTGAACCGGTGACTGCCATAAATTCTATGTATTACAAAAACCTTGACTAACAAGGGAAGCTATCAAACTCATGAATTTCAAAGTATGGGAAATTAGTGAGAATACCCTGACCCCCGGTCGCCCGAGGCCCACCGACCGGGGACCTTCGGATGGGCCCGCCACGCAACCTTTGTAAGTCAAGGCTTTATGACATTACGGTTAACTGTTGAGTGCGCGAACTAAAGCTCTAATAATGAGCAATTGCGAAAGACATAGTTAAGGTGATTTTCACAAAAACAGTCCTAGAGGCCCGTGTTATAAAACGTGCTGACCATCTGCACACCAAATGTTGGGTTATGCAGACTGTCAGCCGCAAGTAAAGCGATGAAGCTATTGTTTCGAGGGTCGGTTTTTCACTACCTCGTCCAGCTTGACCCTTAACCCTCCGTATGCTATGCCAGAGTCATTCGTGACCGGTCGCTGTGGGTATAAACTTAAGCGACCGTCAATATGTACAATTTTTTTCCGATATAAGACGACGCTTTTTATTTCGAAATAAGAAAATCGCTATATATAATACTTGATTTCATGATGCAATGAAAATCTAGCAATGTGCATTTTGATGTGCTGTTTTCAATGCGTACAATGCATTCATCTATAAAATAAAAAATTTAACAATAATTTACAATGTTATGTTGTTACGTTGCGAACGCAAAGTTGTGTTCTTGTGTACGTACCTTGCTACACAGGTTCTCGGCATAAATGTTTCCCCGGTCAGCCCACGATTGAGCGACAGTGAAATGACGAACGTATGGAGACGCGTCCGGATTTCCAAATTACAGGGAAATCCGCTATTACTCTACTGAAATTGTAGTTTCTAAAGACAGTGGCACCATTGAAGTACATCTGGCGACGATCGGTGCAACAATTTTACCTTTTCATCAATTATTCATTTCTACGGACACAGTTGTGACCTAAGTCTCAACATCGATTGTCCTTTCCTGCCGATTGTAGCGTTGGGTTTATTTACTGTTAGATATGCAAGGCTTTTAATTTTTCATAAGTATCCTTTTGTTTTTAATGAAAAGAGTGAGTGTCGTACGCTGAACGGTGAGCACAGAAAAAATTTATAATTTGTTAATTCAAAATTAACGAACAAAATTTTAATTCAAAATTTAAAAAAAAATTTAGTCGCCGCGCTCTTACCTACAGTCGCTGCGCTCTCTACCTTACCTACAGTCGCTGCGCTCCCCTACTTACACACATTCGTTACCCTTACCTACAGCCGATGCGCTCTTACCTACCGCATGTAGGTTGGGCATGTTTTGCGGGTGTTCTGAACATATTTTGCGCGTGTTTCGCGCATGTTTTTGGCATCTTTTGGAAATGTTTTCCTCATGTTTTGTGGTTGTTTTGCGCATGTTTTCCACATGCTACGGGCATGTTTTGCGGGTATTTCTTTTGGTAATGGTATCAACAAGCAATCCCTTGACCATCTTGCCAACTAATTATTTAGTAAAAATAAATTATAGAAACCAAGGTATAGAATAACTTTTAAGCCATGAATCTTCGCACGCATTAATTTATGGTACGCTATTCACTGTAAAATTTATTATGTCTGGCTGTTTAATGTTTATAACAATTCCTCTCACCAATGATCTCGACAAGCACTCCCTTGACCATCTTGCCAACTAATTATTTAGTAAAAATAAATTATAGAACTCGAGATAGAGAATAACTTTTAAATCATGAATATTCGTACACATTATTTTATCGTGCACAATTCACTGATAAATTGATTGTTTCTGGATGTTTAATGTTTATAACAATTCCTTTCGTCAATGATGTCGACAAGCACTGCCTTGGCCATCTTGTCACCTAATTTTTTAGTAAAGATAGATGATAGAACTCAAGGTACAGAATAACTTTTGCACCATGGATAAGTGACACTTATTAAGTGTACAGTGATAAATTTATTGTCTCTGCTTGTTTAACGATTGTAAGAATTCCTCTTACCAATGATGCTGTCGAATACCCTCTTGGCTATCTTACCACCTAATTTTTTGAGTAAAAATGGCTAATAGTAGACTCTCATATTCTTTCTGGCTATAGCAGATTGTTCTGTTTTCTCAACAGACGTTTCATTCCTCTTTAGATTGTTCTGTTGGCTAATAGATAGCGCCACGTCTATTACTGGCAAGTGGTGTCACCTAACAGTGTGGCGCTAGCATTATCTTTAATTTCAAATTGTTCAAAATAACGCGTTGCTTGTTCTGCTATTATAATTCATACCCTTCCTCGTAATCGAAATTCCACCAGAAAAGAGATTTAAAATATAAAACAAAAAAATATCGTCAAACATTGTAACCAACTGTTTCTATTATTTTTAGTAATTACAATCACAATGCTCGAACTGACTGTCATTGCATCATTCTAAATATCTTATTTTTTTTTGCGAAGTTGCATGTTGTTTTGAAAGAGGTAGACTGTTTATGTTTGTACAATTCCTCCAGCACCAACAATATTAAAGCTCGTCCCAGCATTCATTATTTTATTCGACTCTAAGTAAATAGTACTTACATTTTAATTTTTACAGATTCACGTATTTTAATAGTATAGATATAGTGTAGATATAGATAATAGTTTCGCATAGAAAATCGTGAGAAATAAGCTATAGTCTTTCTATGCATTTACGCTATCTGTGAATATGAAGAACATAATGAACCGCAACTATTAACAAAAATAATGTTATTTTTTTTCTTATTAATTCATTATTTTACTTCGTATTAACTGCCGATATGGGATATTAGCGACTTACTTTTATTTTTCCTAGAAGAAATTTTCCAATCAACAAAGTAATTTTTTGTCACGTTCATATTTTTATAAATTGAGTTATGGAAATAGAATTTTGCATAAAGATTCCCAGTATAGTAATGCCAGTTGACCTCGACATTAACGCTCGTGTTCCCGATAACTTTCTGTTCTGCGTTACACTACCAGCGTGTCATATTAATGAAACAATAATTCATCGTGTTCCGCTCTTTGCATAGTAAAGCCGTCTATCTGACTGTACGTGACGGCCGGCTTCTATCGGTGAATAGAAACAAATTCACAATCAAAATGTAGATTAGGTTGCAGCGTACATATTTTACGGGTCTATGGCGTTGTCGATCGTTCACGATGTATGCTTCAAAATGATCAACACTCCCGACGATCGTTAATATTCATACCACTAATGCGGCTAATGATTCATTCAGCTCACATACTTTCGCTAATCTCGGAATTACATAGCGCATCCTCGTTTTCGATTGCTTCGTTTATCTTACGATTTCGAACAATTTCATATTTGCTAACTACACAAGGGAACAATAGAAATAAACTCCTACGTGTTCTTCTCGAAAACAGTTAAACGAAGCCAAGGACAAAGAAAACCGAAAGGTTTCTAAACAATAACGCGTTCTCACAATTCGAACTTTTTTCTTATACAATAAACAAATATAAAACCGTTTTCAATAAAGAATTAAGTTGACACTTGCGTCGTTCAACTATTTCCATAAATCAATTTTCATTCTCTACACAATCAAGTGTACTCGACGACACGCAATCTGTAGTTTCTTCATTTGAATAATTCGCAGTCCAGCGGCGACGCGACGCGAACGAAAAGTTATACGCCGGCTGACAAACTCGTTAATTAATTATACTGAACGAGCGATAATTGCGGAAACGGAATTGAAAATGCTGCAGCCCCATTTTATTGGTCGGCACGGTTTCGATTCGCCGGCAACGTTTATCTACCCACTCGAAAATCGTTTTCGAGGGAACAATTAAATCGTCTTGTAAAGCAGGTTTAACTGGCGGCAATTTAATGGTGAAAAAAATTGGTTTCAACGGAGAGGTTACTGGCTGTTGAATGAATGACGCTGTCAATACACGTCGACTACTGTTCCGTAATTTTTTTTTCTTTTTTCTTTTTTCTGTAGTGTAAGCTTGCGTTCGCGAGCGCCAACGCGTTCTAGAATTACGCTCGGTACACCCGAGCTGGATGGTGTTTGAGTTACGCTGTTTGATCTCGAACCGAATGTTTAACCGTGAGTAATGTCAGCATTCTTGACGGTATCCCGATATCCGTAGTAGGATCTCAAACGGGTGTCCGATAGCAGGAGCAGCTCATCTTTTGCATGATTCAGTCGACTGTCAGGTGCGAGACGCGTTACACCGTCCTCCATCCCCTGCGTGCTTCCGGTTCCCTATAATTCTTTCTCGTACGGTCCGTTGTCAATGTCAGTACGCTCCGACCGTGGGAAATATGAATCCGTCAAAGTGGAATTTTGTTTCAGTGGCGGTGGTGAGTAAAAATCAATGCGTCGATAACTTTTCCTCGAAATTTTCGCTAGAGTTGCCACAATTTTTGCGCCGCTGTATATACGAACCCTCTTCGTGTCAAAAGAAAATGCAACGGAGCTTAGGAAGTGTTGTAATGTTGGTTCCGGTTCTTGAAATGTTTACGAAGATCCTTTATACCGATTAACTGTCGCAAACAACCGACATTTATCTGGATTAGTTGAAACCTCGATGGTTCGTATGATCGAACAAAATAAAATTAAGAAGAATGCCAAAAAGTATTAGAAAAAAAGTAAAATTTTTATTAGTGAAAAGAATTAGATAATACAGAATTCAATAACGTGTGAGTTTCCGAGGATTGGTTTCCTCTACAGAAATTATGTCTATTTTAATTGTGAAAAATTCATTGCAATCCTTCAAAATCTTTTATATCCGTCACCTTGCGGAATCTTGAACAATCATGATTATAAAACTCGGCTTGAGTCCAGATACAATCGGAGACATTAAAAAATATGTGATCCAATTTAAAAACAACGATGATGCTCGAGAACGTAGAACAAAAATTTGTCCCAGCTTTGGAGAAAGAATTTTTGGACATTTATTTTACATTCCGAGAATAATTTTATACGAACAAGATTCAATGAATGGTTCGGATTTAAGTCACAAATTATATGTACAAAGGAAACTTCCGTGCAGTTGAATACAAATAAAATTGTCTTTATAGAAGACGCAATCACCGCGCAACTTTTATTGTTAGCTCGCGACTCAATAATAGTATACATTCCAAAAGTGATTAGGTGCACAAATCAATTACTTGGAAGATGGGGGGAACGCGCAGTGCCATAAAAGGGTATACAGTGATTTCTCTATATATGTTGGCAAGGCCTGGACGATGAACGTCTCGGAATTATCCCCACTACCACGTGTCAATATAACGGGGCTCGGGTATGTCTCCTGGACGATACACGACGCTGACATATATCGAGAATTCACAGTATCAATAAATGAGAGGTGCGAATGCTTTTGTCCAGTTAAATAGAACTAAAAATCTCAATTCACGCATGGTAAGACGCAATGCCACGGTGCAACTTGTGCGCTGGCTGGCGTGATTACGTATAGTGCACGGTCTGCAGGGTGGCGCTAGGACACCGCAACCTAGAAAAACAAAAGCGTCATTGTCAGAACACGCTCGCCCGATGGCGTAGGTCGGGCAGCTCGCCTTGAACGGCTTTTATCTGTCAATTCCGCGGTTAACGTCACAGCAGCTAGCACGGGCTCTCTTATCGCAGCTATCGTTAATCTCCGCGGTGGTTTCGGAGAGCGTGGCGGCGGGCTCCAGACAGCAACAACAGAAACATCACGTTCCGATGGCACCGGCGAACCAATCAGCTAACGCGCCACCCTACTGGGAGTATATACTCCGTGAATTCGTGTTCAAGACGATCTCGCCGCCGCCGTCGTCCAACATCAACCTGTACAAACGTCTGTTGGACGCGCCGCTTTACGGCGGACCGTTTCCGACAGGGCCGAACGACGGGGGCAGCGCCGTTCTGTCACGGGGCGACGTTTATTACCTGCCGAACAGCAACTGGCTGCTCTGCCAGGAGGGATGCGTGGACTGCGAGGTGTGCACGGAGCACACGCACCCGGTGCTCAAGTGGGTCCTCAGGCGGATAAAGAGGCTGCCGGTTCACGGGCAGGAACGGCAGGACCTTCAGCTAACGCTGATCCCGAGGATCGACGGCAGCCACCTCATGAGAAGCCTCTGGCCGCGGTCGCACGTCTACGTGACCACTCCGGGCGAACTGGAGGCGTTCCTCAGCGACAGGCTCGCACGCCAAGGTCTCGACAACCAGGATGACAGCCTCGGAGAGCCGAGGAAGTCCAGCAATTTCTGGAGATTCGTCGAGAGGGACTCGTTGCCCGAGCGACGCGTGCTCGGAGAGCAGAGCAACGACACCGGCCCACCCGAGACCGACGCCCCCGGAAGCGATAGCACCGCGTCCGATCGTGAAAATGCGCGGAACACCACGTCCACCGAAGTCTCCGAGCGTACCCGCGTGAAATTGCCGGATAGACCTACCGGGAACGATTCCGTGTCGACACCGGTGGCCGAGAATGCAAGGAATCGATCGAAACTGCTGCTGCTGCCGAAGCTGATACTTGGAACCGATCAACTCGGACAGAAACACTTGGTCCACGTGGTGCCTGCAGATGGGACCAGCGCCGGGAACTCGACCAGCCCTGGCCTGATGGCCGCTTTGAGCACTGCCGGGTCTGGCCGGATTCAGAATAGGACCGCTTATCAGAGGATATTGAAGAGGATCTATGATTCGCTGAGCAGCAACAAGAGATCCATCGAGAGCTTTCTCGATCCCCCGTCGCAGACTGGTAATCTGAAATTTGGTATTGTTAACTTGTAAGGTTCCATTCATTCCAGTGTGTTGTTTGGACATATTCATATTAACCCTCGGACTCCTGTTAGTTCTAGGCCTATGCCGGAGTCACTTCTGACCCATGTCGATATTTCACTACAGTTTTCTTTCGATATAAGGCGATAGCTGCGGACCGGCTTCCGCCGTATTTCGGACGAAGAAGATTTTCTTACTTCGAAATTAAAAGCGTGGTCTTATATCTGAATTACCCCACCGCTACGGGTGACGAATGACTCCGGCATACGGAGGGTTAATTGACCCTAGCTTGGTAGGTTATTATTATCGTTGAACAGTGTATTCTGTGAATCGGGTAGAGTTGAATCGATTAAATCGTCAATTGCGATGGATAAAAATAATCATTTCCATTTGTTTAGATCGCCGGAAAGAAATGTATCAGCAGCAGGAAACAAGGCACAGTCTCGCAGGGTTGAAACAGTTGGACAGGCTACACCGAGATTACAAGGAAACAATTAGAAACGAGAGTCAACGATGGCCCTCCGTTTTGAACTGGAGCAGACAAAGAAGGAAGTCCAATGACGAAGCAGACGTGGAAAAATTGATAATCGATCCGTCGAATAATGACCTGGATCCAGATAGAAACATTAATAATATTTCTTTGACGGCGAGTAATCGATCTAACACGGTACAGAATACTAAGCACGGACCACGCGTGTTTAAAGTGGTCGTCAGTACTGAATCAACGACGAAACCGTTAAATAAATCAGACGCAGATTTCGGAAGAGACATCGCTAGGAGCGACAATCGGTTTAACTACAATAGCACAATGAATACCGGAGGGGATCCAATGTCTGTTAGCATGATAAATAGACCTCAATAAACGAATATATGCTTACGCAAATTTAAGGAAAACTTATTTTTATGAAAGTAGATTACAACGCACTGCTGGCGGAAACTGGTAGATTAAAAGCGGCAAAGCGACGAGATCGTGGAGTAATTAATTTAGTCGGCAGTTTTACGTGCGGTGACTACATTGCAACGCGAAACGTGAAACTCTGGCATTAAAAAGTTTCAAAACATTGCAATTTTGTTTACTGAAAACGGTGTTCGACCGTTGTCACGGCTCCGCATACTATGCAGATCGTTTTAATCCGAACGCTTACTGCCGATGTATTTCACAAAAATAAATTTTCTGCCTATAGTTACATTGCTTCGCGATTAGTTTAGATTGCGGACTTTTATGCGAAATAAAAATGTCATTCAATTTCGAAAATTACTTCTTTACCACTTGTTTTCATAAACTAGTTTGTCTATTCATTCCTGTCATAAATGCATTGTAAAATTTGCAGTGTGATTTTGTTATTTCTATGTTGAGATTAGATGCAGTTTCAAACGGCTCCTGTAAAGTTTCGCCGAACGCAAAATTCGCGCGTTCAATTATTTACACAAAGGCAAGTACAGCTTCAAGGTTTCCGTTAATTTAGAAAACCCCCGAAATTAATGATCGCGTAGTAAAACGAACTAATAGCGCCCACCCTAGCGATGTCACTTAACACCGTAAGCCCGCGGGTAGCTCCATCGCCGGCACCGCTAAGAGGATCGACGATCCTTAATCAGGTCTGGCGCGATCGTTTAAAACGATTATAACCCTCCCTTCTCCCTCCCTTAGTGTCACCATCCCTCGCAACAGTCTCACGCATTATCTCGCAGGTCGAAAGGGCGGCGGAGTGTGTCCCTCTGCGTGTGACCTTCGCGAGCTTGCTCATCTCCTCTTCGTCGCTGCGTGGCAATAGTACTCGATACACAAGGTGTACCGGAAGTCATAGTCGAACAGGAAACATAAAACCAGTCCTATCGCCCTCATATTCCTTCAAGACTGAACCCGTCATGGTGAAATGGACAGTTTTATATTTTACAATTGACACGTTGCCCCGGTATTTACCAGTGACCTATTGCTATACTTGAAAACGATTGTTATAAAATTAGTGGCACTGAATATCCATTTAATCGTTTTCTAACGAACTAAATTATAGTGTACGGTACAAATTTCACGGTGAAGTAACTTATAATTGGACTGCGGATCTTTATGCGAGATAAAAACTTTTTACCTGAATTGCAACGAACTGAAGTGAAATAGTAATGTTTAGTTTGCTTATAGTAGTTTTGTTAATGTCTGCTAATGTCTGCATAATGTGTAGTTATGTTAATGTTTGCTTATAATGTTTAGCAGATTGAAAACAATATAATAGTGTGTTTAAATTTTTCTAATATTTTTCCTACTTAAAATGACATCTAATGCATAAAATCCGCAGTCTACTTATAATAATTGCTACATGAACAGACTTCATGGTCCCAGCACGTATTCCAATGAAGACTTTCGAAGTCGATTTTCTCGAAAACAAAGCCTCCAGTGAAAAAATCTATTGCGTATTTTCGACTTATTTTCTCGCGTAGAATCAGCCTACGTATCCACGGTTGTACAATCGATACTGCGACACCCAGTATAAATATTTACTTTTCCAAATGGCATTGAAATTCACTCCTGCAGTCTACAAGGAAAATCGAGTGGAAATCGAGCGATTCCAGAATTTCGACTTTGCCTGAGAGAATCGCCGGCTGTTCGATCGGGGCACGATTTCGCATCCACCCTGTACGCTCGCGCGCACTCCCTGTTCCTGGTTCTCCTCCTCCTCTTCGTGTTTCCCCGAGCTGTGCGCGGAGAGTCTCGCGGATGTATGCAGACGATAGCGTTCGTGTTCGTGTTCGTGTTCGTGCACGCGGGCTGAATTTGTGCGAGCCCGGAGAGTATAGTATATACCGTGCACCGCGAGAAAGGATGGGTTTTAAGAGGGTCAAGGGTTGGGGGTTGGCGTTGCAGGGGTGGACTATGGGAGGTGAGACGACTGGCTCAGGCGGTAAGGTTTGAGGAGCAGAGGTAAGCCGGCGCTTATATTTAATTAAGGAGGATACGGGCTCGAGCGAGGAGAGAAAGTCGGATGCGGCGCCTGCTCGGGGCTGCTCCGTCTCCGTTACTCCCCCAACCCCCTGTCACTTGCTAAAGAGAAAGGGAACGGGTCTGTGTGTTTCTTCTCTAATTATCTACCCTTCGCGTCCTGGCAGCCACGTTCACTTTCCACGTCTGATATCTGCCGCGCGATCCGCTTCTCCCATCTTTTTTACCCGATTTCCGGCCAACTTGCCGCGTCTTCCTCCATTTCCTCCCCGTCTGATTTCAGTCTCGACCCTCCTCCTCGGTCCCCACCCCTCCCGCTTTCTCTTTCTCCCCTCTCTTTCTCTCTCTCTCTCTCTCTCTGAGTGGATCTTCCGTTGCGTTTTCTCTCCCCGCTGGCCCATTTCTTATCAAAGTCGAACGATCTCTCCTCCGGCGAGCCGGATCCGATCTCGTCATGAGCAATTGCGAATCTCGACGGTGGACGTCCGGCTGCACGTCCAAACTTTTTAATTAGATCGATCGACCGACCGTGCTCGCGATGATTCACGCGATAGATCCAAGAGAGAGGCGGTAGATCTTGCGACTACGAGTCTTACAATCCTTCAGCAGAAAAATCTGCATTAGTCAAAAGCAAAATATCTTAAGGGGGCCGGCATGGTTTGAAATCCATATACGTATGCAAGGGTCAAAATCTAGACAAACTGCCCCTTCAATATTGCAATGAGCAGTTTAGAAGTGGTCAATTGTGTTTCCTAAAAGTCCAATCTACGTCTGTATGGAGCCCAAATTGCGAATTTCTACCTCATCGTGGAGTAATTTGTAATATTCGGCAGAAAATTCGAATTCTGAAGCAAGTATGACGTCACAAGATGGCCGCCGCTGAAAGATTCTCTTAATTTCGAGAGATTTAGTGTTCGTATCGAAAGAAAGGCTCTATACAGACGTAGCAAAGACATGTACAAACACGGCGGTATGCATTTTTAATTGATTACTTACTTATTTAAGACGTAAAATGTCTAGAAAAAAGGCACAGGATAACATAGCGTGACAGTCAAGGCCAAATGCCTGCCGGCCCCCTTAAGAGCATAACATTTTATAACAGATGTTACAGCTCGTTCAGTGTGACCCTTGAAAGACTGGCGATAGAGAGAATTTAAACAGATTTCTTTTGCGAACTATGTTTCGCGATATGGTTCCCAAGATATCTCGACAACTACCGTACCAATCCGACTGAACTTTTGGAAATGTCTTCAGCACATGTGTGACTACCGCTGGTAACACAGTCATGCCAGCATATATTTTTTTCTAATTTTTACAGGCTTTCGTACAATGAGTCATAATTAGGAAATAGGCATACCTGAAAGAGGATGTACATCTTTCTTTGTCAACGTTCTTTGACACTGTATAGTCAGTCTCGGCTAGATTTTCATCTATAAAAATATATAGTAAATTCAGACAATGTCGGAGAAACATGCACTTGCCTCTGTGTTCAGAGCTCTGTGATAAAATTTTGGACAACCCATGGTAACTTATCTTTACACTAGAATGTCGTCCGAACGTTTAGGAGAGTGTAATTAAATTTCATTGATTTTGAACGGAGTTGAAAACGCGGCTTTTTTCCGGGCTTCGACGATTTTGGACCATCGAGACGATAGATATTCCGCGTTCCTCGTTTCACAGCAGCTACCTCGGCGTCCCTTTTCGATCCACTCGTCTTTTCTGTGTCGTATCCGACACCCCGGTCTGAACCAGCGTCCTCCAACCCCTGGCCAAGCGGTTCCGTGGCCTTTCCAACCGCGCAATCGGACGGTGCAAAACGATCGATCTGATCGTCGGTAGATTGGTTTTAACGAGTTTCCTTTCAGCACGGTTTATTGAGAATTGCGACCGCTTTCGACGAGCCCCAGAAATCGAATACGCCGGGGAAATTTCGACGGAAGATCTTAATTAAAGACGCTCGCCCCGGAGAAGGGTGGGAGGGGAAAAAAAAGCCCGGGGAGCGGCGCGTCCCGTCCGAGATTGGTGTTATTGCTGCGCCGGGGCGGGACGTTCTATTAACATCCTGCTCCCGATCCAGTTAATGACTGTGTATATAATTCAGGAAACGCCCGGAGAAACCGCGGATCCCGGTCGCCGCAGCTTTTAATAGGATCGCTAACGGGTCTCAGTCGGGGAAACGGCATCGATTGCTTACGAGCGAGCGGGAGTTTTCTTTCGGCGCGAGAAGTCGATTAGAAATCTATTTGCCGGATGGTGGTTCTCCTGTGTAAACGGAGGGTGGAGGGCAAACGCGATGCACCAAGCCGGTCCCGATGCTTTTAATTATGTGGACACGCTGATCGAATGTCGAGCACCGCGGTAATATTCTTGCCGGTTAATCTTTGAACGATCTCGCCGAGACTGAGATAATCAGGTCGCAACCTTTGGTAAAATCTTAAGAATCGATTTTATAAACATTGAATGTTCTGTTAGAACGGTCCTTCTGGAACAATATGCCAAAGTTTCATTTCAAAAATCGTAAAAAAGGTCGCAGACCATTGAAACTTTAAACGCGTCTCTCAGAAAACGAAGTTTCCTAATTCGCCACCGGATATATCTGGAAGGACGGTGGACCAATTTCGATAAAATTTTGCAGTGACATTCTGAAGACTATTATCTATGTATCTCATTATTAAAACACTGACACATATGTTATCTCGCGTAATGTTGCGCCTGGTAGCAGGAAAAACATCTGGTTCATCAAATAATATATTGATGATTATTTTTAATGGCACAAGCAAACTGGATTCATAAAAACTTACTATTATTAATGCAACGCTAACAATTATATCAAAAAGAATAATATTCGTTTGATCCTCCGCGGTATTCCCAAAATTTTCAGACCATTTTTTAACTTTTTCGAGTTATACTTCAAAATGTAGAAAATGTGGAGCAGCGTCGAAAAAATTGTGGTAAAATTACGTATGAAAATGTGGCGCGACCAACATTTTTCTTTGACCCCTTTCCCCAGAGCGAAAATAATTTCATCACTTAATGGCGTCAACTTGTACTGCAAACACGAGAATTTTTCTGAAAAGCAGAAGTTGAAAAGTGTGTCGCATATACAAACCACTGCACTAATAAAAGTACTCTTTCCGCGGGAATTTTAAATTCTGATTATCCATTCGTTTATTCCGAGTATTTGTATGTTTCAAAATCGACTGGACAAACAAGTCAAATTAAAAAAATCGTCGAACAACCTGCAACGATTTTTCGCGCATTCTATTTCCATTAAACGAACGATTGTTTATGTATACAGAATCATGCAAAAAGGCAACGTTACAATTAGCTTGGCGAAAATTAAAATATGTTTCGCCAGAGAGGAGGAGAAGGAAATACGCGCAATATCATCGGGATTAATTGTATCAAAGAGAAATTTCATTGCATCAAAAATCACTGACCGAAGCGGCGTGGCGACGTTAAAGTCGAAATCCGTATAAGGGTCTCTGTATACTTGCCGGAGCCGGCGTTAGTATGAATACTACCGCGTTTTCCTGCTTCATATTAGCCGGGACCGTCGCTGGCAACCTGAGAAGGCGCTCGAGATGCTCGCAACAAAAGCTAAGACCCGCACACAGCGGGGGTTCGCTACCTAACTCTCGAACAGTTTACTCCCCTCTACACCCCGGGGATGCCTATGCATCCGCTGAGAGCTGGGCAAGCCGTTGGGCATCCGTTTTCGGCCGCCCGACACGGGTCGCCGGCACCGGCGGCCGCCAACTGGCAGAGGCCGCGTGGCATCGGCCGCCGGTGCCACCACAGCATCCGCCTCACAATCCATGTTCGAAGTAGAGAAAAGAATATTGTTCATCTGAGTTGTAATGTTAAGAAGTAATGGTTCAAACTATAATCTAATTTAACGATGGAACGATGAAAATCAGCTTCACAAATCAATTTTAGCATAGTTAAATTATATCTTATATCTTATAAGTGATTATATAAGTCAAAACTCCGGAGAACAAGTTTAAAATGATTAGAATTCATTGGTTTGCAAGGTGTGTTCGAAAGCTGGTGGAAATAGTGGAAAATTGGAAAAGTGGAAATATACGTATAACATTTGGTTCGCAAGCATCTACGGTTGTAAATCTTAGTACGCTAACGGTGTACAAGGTTCCGCATGTGCTGCATTCGGCTGGCTTAAAAATTACGAAAGTGCTGGGTACAATCGGAAGGATTTTTGATTTATGACGTCCATGGTCGGTAGGTCGTCGACAAGGATTTTCATACCTGGCCTTGGTCGCGTGCTTGTCGCGTCGTACGTAAGGTCTTACGACGCAACCCAAAAAAAACCATTTTAATGTCGCCATTCTTTCAGTGCCACCATTTTTGGGGAGTCTATCGTTAGATCTGCCTATGCCCATCTCAGCCGCGCCCGCAGTCCCAGTGTTTTGGCTTCGACGTAACACGCAACATAGTATGTGTGACCGCTGTAGCCAATATCTCGACTATAGCCGAAAGTACGTGTGAAACGAGGCCTGTCCCTTGCACTCTGATCCAATCGGCCGCGCATTCGTACCTATGCTCTGACCAACGAGACCGAGGCAATGAAGCACCCAGCGTGCGTCCTTTGCTAATTGTCTTGCAAGGGTAACTTCAACTCTGTCGCACTCGAGCGCTTATGTTTACGTCTACTGTCTCGTCTCATTGGACAAGATATAGATACGCCATCGCATTCCTGCCCGGGAACCTTGCATCTAATCATCTTTAAGTCATTATGGACAAGAATTCAGAAGTTTTCCATGTACATTTTTTCGTGTCGTAAGACAAAACGATGCAATTTATGTGGAATTAATTCTTCTTATTCTACAAATTATCATGTGATTGAGTCCTGAGGATTTCTTCCACTTTCACTTGGACCACAACATATTTCAATGTCATCAAAATTCGAGACATAGTCCCCCAAAAATGATCGAATTCACAAGGCATGATCCCCTTCCTAACGTGGATACTTCCTTAAAAAAAAACAACTATTCTCGTTTTTACAATATATGTACAATTTAGGTTAATATATAAGGATGTGTGATGCTGTTTCACGAAGAGGCAGGTACGGTTCCTATTTCCATAATGTTGTAGAGGAGGGATACCGATAGTTTACCTAAGGAGCTGTAGAGCCCCGAGAAACCTTTTTTTTTTTTGTGCCACGCACAGCAGGGAACTGTCAACGCGGTCTCGAAAGGCCATCTGGTAATGATCAGCCGCTTGCTCGGCCGACGGGCAACGGCGGCCGGTGGGATCGCTCTAACGCCGGGACGGCGGCGCCCGTTTTACGACAGATAATCGGTAACACGGCATTTGGACCTATAGTCCCCACGTAAAACCCTCCGGTCCCGGCAAGTATACAGAGACCCTAATGCTTTCAATAGCCACCCCCGCACGGGGCCGGCAATTTAAATATTTCCCCCTGTTTCGAGGATTGTTATCATGTCGCGGCATCGGTTATTAATGAATCGCATTTACACCAACGGAAAAACGATTTAATAAACGTTTTATGGCAGCGTTGTGTAGCTTAACAGGATGGGTGAACGAAACGAGCGTGATCGTGCCGAACGAGACGGAATTATGAAACAGCACTCTGATCAAAAATAATGGAAATATTTTTCGGAATAACTCGAATTCCTTTCGGGAACTTTCGCTCGGCGGATTCCGGCGAATCGGAATTTTATATCGGTCAGATGTTCCCAATGGTCTCTGGGCCAACATCCCACGTCAGCATCATTATTTCCTGTGGCAGGATTAATGCAGTAGTGGGACCAATTTAGTGACATACTTATAAATTCATATTAATGTGTATCGATAACGAGCTCCGGGCTGTTGGTCCTATCTCTTCCTCATACTGTAGAAGAAAATTGCATCATACGGAATTAGGAAAAGAAGGCCGTTATCACCAAACTTTTTTTTATTACATTTAAGTCCAAAAATGACTACAAGTAAAAGAACTTCATATTTCAGCATTATAAGAAAAAATAAATTAAGCGTATATATATACGCTCCGGTGACAGTGACCAGGAAAATTGAGCGTACATATACGCTAATGATGCAAATGGTAGCACAAAAGATTCTTGGTTACTACTCATTTCCGTTTCACGCTTTAATTTGACCAACCGCGTTCTATTCATTGTCCCATATTTCATTACATTCAAAAATCAACTGCATTTCGCAAACACACGTGCGCCACCGTTTCGTCCACGAATGCAGACGTTCACGCCTAACATTCCTAAAATAGTAAAATAAAAACGACTAACAAAGGTACAACATTCAACGTCTACTGGTTCGAATGTGTTTCAGCGATCACCGAGGCACACCGACAGAAAAAAAAAAAAAGCAAAACAATAACACCGCGCGCCGGCGGCACCGAAGCCTCTTTGATCCGGGGCTCCCACGGGCAAACTGTTCGCTCGCGAATCATCGATAGCCAATTACGTCCGCGGTTCCTTGAAATTTCCTCGGGCGGCGTCCCCGGGGAGTCGCGGGAGTGTGCACAGGGCCAGCGGGGTACGGTGAGCGGTGGGAGGGTGGGGGGTGGGGCGAGTAAACTGGCGAGGTGTTCCAGCGGAAATGAGGGGAACGAGAGGCGAAAAGAAATCAGTCGGAAAAGAGTAGACCGTGGGAGGAGCTGGCGGGCTTTTAACGGTAAGACCGTGGCGGTTGGTAGCCCGTCTGATGGGAGATTGACGGTGCTCCCGGTTCGGGGAGATAAGGCCGGCTACGAACGAACGAGCAGGACGAGGGACGCGGGATCGGGGGAACGAACAGGTTTGACTGAACGCGCCGGAAAAGGCCGTCTTCGCCGTTCTCAGATATTTAAATCCGAACACCAGCCTCGAACCGAAATCTGGAAGACGAGAGGGTGCCGTGCACCCTGGTCTCTCGACACAGGGGGGCGCGGGGGGTGTTCGTCTGGAACGGTGTACGTTGAGCGGTCCATTGAAAGCAAGACTTGAAAGCGAGCACGAGAGAGAGAGAGAGAGAGAGATACAGAGAAGAGAAAAAGAGGGAGGGTAAGACGGGGGGTGGAAGGAAACGCAGAGCTAGTTGTTCGAGCGTAACGTGTATTCTTGTCGGGGCGAGGCCGAGAAACGGGTAGACGTTCTTCGCGGGCCCCCTCAGCGTGGAAACGCGGCTGAAGGAGTAGACGAGAGAAGAGAGGAGAGAAAAAAACGCGAGGAAACCAACGGAAAGATTCAGAACCACCTTCTTAATGGTGTGGGTGTGCCAGCCGGCGAAGGAGTGAGTTTTAAAAACATCCCGTCCAATACGTCTCTGGTGCCGGTTTTATCGTTGCCTCTTGCCACCCCCTTTCCCTCTCACTCTCACTCTCTCTCTCTCTCTCTCACTCTTTTCCTCTCGGAGGCTGCCAGGCTGACTCTCCGCCCGTGAACCTGTACGCCGCAAAGCCCTTTCCGGCTTGGGTACCCGGGTACTCGCGCTTCACGTACTGTGTTGGCTGTAAATCCTACCGAAAAGCATCTGCCGGTATCAAGGAACACGTCCACGAGTGACACATGAGCGATCTCTCAGAGCCCCGCGAGTAAGGCATGCAATTTTATTGCGATTCCCGCCAGCCACGATTCTCACGGAGGCCGACGCCGGCGGTGGAGAACAGCAAGGCCGCGTTGCGCTTAATGTTTGAACCATGCCGGGCGGCGGGGTGAAGCCGACAATGGTGTTGGCAACTCCGAAATACATTCTTGCGCGAGCCCTTCGCGAGGACGACTCTGTTTACGGAGCATCGGCTCGCGATCTTCCGTAGTTTTTCTATTCTCCGTCGCCCTTGACCTTGTGCTCCGTGGTCCCTCGAGTGCGCTGGAACCACAACCGGTGATCAAATTATTAGAGTACGGGAAATGCAACGGAAACTTTTAAAATTTTATTATATCGAATTTATTAAAATTATTGAGAGTACAGTGATTTCTCTATATACGTCGCCAAGGCCTGGATGATAAACGTCGCGGATACCCCGTGAGGGGCACTACACTATTAATTTTCTCTCATTCTCAGGAATTTCAGATGCTTTGGGACACATGTTCAATAGAATATGACTGACGCGCGTAGAACAACTACCAACAGTGAATGTTTACATTCGGTGCCTGAAAGACTTTGTTTTCATGCATTCTTAGAGCTCATTTCTGAGTGTTGAAATACTTTTCTGGCACCAGCGAAGTTTATGTTTGTGAGAAATAACTCATAACTATTGCATACATATTTCGATTCACTTGAAGTCATACCTATTTACAATGTTAATAATATTTCCGTAAGTATTGTATAATATACTTATTATAAAAAGTAAAGTATTTCATGGTAAGTACTTTCATGGTTCAAATACTTTCGTGAGTCGCTGTATATCCAGAATTCACTGTACAATGTTTTCGTGCATACGGTTCTCTTCGTGGTTTGAGTGTCATGTAGATATTATTAGTCTGTGTCAATTGCTAGTGTATAGGCAACATGAGAAATTCCGTCTGAATGGAGAACGTCAAAAAGTGGCCAAAATGGCCCCCATTCGCACCTCCACAGGAATGAGTGCGAAAGTTCGGGCGCAGGTAACCGATCCGATATCGACGCAAAGACGTTTCCGGCGGTGAGGTTGAAGCCTGGCGCGAAACACAGCAGCTTCATTCTTCGTGGCTTTTTGCGGCGTTGTTTGACCGACAGGGGAAGATTGGATATTTCTTCTCCGGCGAGGTGCGCGGTCGGTTTTTCCATCGACAGCCAGGCGAACGAGACTACGCGCGCCCTTGCGTCTTCGACGAATGTTTTCGTTCCGAGTGGAAGGTTCAAGGCTGGGCGTGAAACGGACGAGAATGCGCGACGGTCGCAACACACGGGTTGGGTAACACGCGAAACGTGTTCCTAGCCGAAATAAAAGGGGTGAAAAACTGGTCTGGGAGGGCCGGGTCCGGGGGAGAAAACTCGATGCGAACAGAAACCGGGACGGGACGGAGGGCGTAACAAGTAAAAACAACTCGATCTATCGACATCCTATTTCGTTTCCTATTACGCGAACGTCTGGAGCACGCGATTTATTTGCTTTATTTTCATATGGAATGTTCTTTGGCACGATCTCAAAGGCGGCCGCCCTCTGTGCCGCCCTCGGTGCTCTGTCCCTTGAAACACTCGCGGATCGAGCTCGCCCGTGCCCTCGTGGATCGACGGCTTCTCACACACGATTACGATCGACTTGCGCCGAACTAATATCCGAATTTTTGTAATTCCTTTTGCCTGGATATTGCAAGCGCGCCTCTATCGAGCCGCGGGACCCGCTCCTTTTCCATTTTCCGTGTGGGCTGTGCCCGATCTTTGATTGTAAGTGGAACGCTCCCTAGTTCCCTCGAAATTGATCGAAAAATGAACGATGGAAAAATTTATAGACATACTCGCGTACAGTTCGTAGATTACAGGTCTTCGCGCAAATCTGTCCTTTTAGTTTCGGGCTAGATTAAACGAATTAAATGTTACATTAGGGACAAAGATTGCCAAATGAAATTGTGAACAAATCAACCTCGAAAAAAGGCTGTTTCCAGCAACACGGTGAATTTCCAAACATAGCGAAACGAATGTGCACGACGTTTGTCCAGCTAGAAAATTATGAAAAACGGAGCAATTTTTGCGAGCTTGATCGCAAAATAAATCAAGAAGCAACGGGTGAAAATGTTCATAGTTCTCGCGTGTTTGTGCGCACACGACCGAATAAAATTGGCAGCACCGCAGTCGCATTCTACTAATCAAACCTCGTAGTGTTGCCAGAGAGAGAGAGAGAGAGAGAGAGAGAGAGAGAGAGAGAGAGAGCCGAAGTACGTGTATTTGTTCGAGCGCACATGGGAAATGTCAATCATGCTGGCCGTGTGTGCACAGCACCAGCACAAAAAAGAATGGAAGTGGAAATTGTTCGTTCGGTAGCTCGCGGTTTCTTAGGGACGCGGCTTTAATTCCCGTCAAACGGGGAACTTGTCATCCGCAAATTGGGTACAAAACGTGCGCAATCATTTTGGGTAATTATAGTCGCGAAAGTTTGAAACGGCGAGAATAAGTTCCGGCAACTCGCAGGTATTCCGCGCGTGCGCTCTCGCGTGGCTGAAACAATCCGCAGGAAATATTTCATTATTTGCAATTACAACTCCTGCACTATGAACTTTCTCTCTTGCGGAGCCGGCTTACCGCTTTCCAAACGCTGCTGTAACGTTCCCGCTAGCTCGTGTCTCTTTAACATGTAATAGCCGGCAATTTATTAGCATCGGAGTAGTCAGCTATAAAACAATTCCTGGGAAAGTATTACTACTTCCGCGAACGATAAAACTCGAGCACTTCTTCAGCTGCACCGTCGAGATACTAACATCGCGTTGCAACAGTGTATTTTCTAATTGGGAAACTGTTTCTCGCGTTTAAACGGCGAACCATTAGCATCCACCTACCACTGTGATGAACATTTCGAGAATGAAGTTGCTGGTCAAATCATGTTTTATTTTATTTTTGTACTGTCCGGCAATATTATAATTTAATGCATCGAGGAGAGAATAGTGTATATATGAACTTTAAATCAAATTGCTAACTTTTGTCTCGTTTCAGCTCTCTATTGTTGAACAGTGTTACCATTTAATAATTTATCACAGAAATAATATATCTCATATGCGAACATTTCTTTCCTCATTTTGTACGACCTATAGAAGAATCTATAGAACACTATTCACTGTGATTATGTTTTTTATTTTACCTTTTAAAAATATCAAAGGAAATTTGCAATTTTTGAAAACTGGAAATCACAATTTTTTACTCTTCATTTTCGTCTTGTATTGTCATGGAGAACCACCCCTTAAATTTTCTCCCACCTGTAGTCGAACACCTTGAATAACACAAATAAATGTATGAAATAAAATTCAAGTTTTATATAACGAAAGTAAATTGAAGACCTCGGTGAATAATGAATGAAAGGATTTTAAAAAAAAGTTAAATCACAGTTACGAGATTATATGGACTTACAGACCATTTTGTATGCAATTAGAGACTAGAGAGAAGAGAATCAGTAAATGAAAAGAATCTTTGCGTGGCAAGGAACAGGAATGATTAATATAATCGGTAGGCTGGATCGGTTGTAGGTATTTCAAAATATATCGACATCGCGAGTCATTTCAGACGTAAAATCACTCGCGACGCCGCCTCGTGATTCTTTTATGACCGTGCACTCGGTCGATGATCGAGTTTCCAGGTTTTATAGAATTATCGGGAGAGAATCGATGGCGGTGAATTTTATTTTGACGTTTATGCGCGTATCGAAGCGTGTAATCAGCAAAGTGCTTCGCGATACACTTTGCCGGGCGATTGGCAGCTGGCCATTCGATGCCTATTCAATCGTCACTGCGAAATAGAAGTGGTGAAATTAAATGGACGGCTCGGCGATGATAATGATAGAGCAACAGTAATAATAACGACAGCGGTAAATTTAACCTAAATGACTGTGACACGCCGCGCTCGCGTATTTTGTGAGCACAGCATCATTAACGTCACACAGCTCGGGAAAACGTTATAAGCGTATTTATAAGCTGCTATTATCTATTATTCAAGCGGTCCTCGACAAATACCCCGCTTTTTCATTTATATTTCTGCAATAAACTTTCACACCTTCTAAAGTTAGCGGCTGGAAAAACTGCTGGTCGCTTATACACATTTCCTCTGAACGTTTTTTCGTATATAAAACAATTTTTACTCTCGGTATTAAAAACATTTACCAAATTTTCACCTATTAACAGTTTTCTGTTCTGTTTCCATACAAGTGATTGTTAGCGAAGGAAGACCAAAAAGATAAAAATTGTTTCGTAATACTTTTAAATAGCACTGTAAAATGTGTTTTAAATTACTAATATGTTATGCACAGGCTTTTATCAAATAAATATTTTTCTTTAGGCTTTTCGCACAATAAAATTTTGCAGAAACTCTAACAGCATATATCTCAAGAACTATTTGTTTGCGACATATGGTTCGTTTCAAACTTCTTCATTTTTCGATGTATAGAATGTGTAGATGTAAAGAAAAATTTTATCAACAATTCTCTTTATTATTAATAGACTTCGGATCTTTATGCAAAATAAAATTTCTATACATCAATTGCAGTCTATAGAAGGTAAGTAAAAATTTATTTTCCTCGCTAATAATTTTTATATGTCAAAAATAGTACCTCGACATTGTTGAACTTTTTTAATCTATCCACTATTTTGAATTACACCTACTCGTTTTTGTCATAAATGCATAAAATCCGCAGTCTAGTTATAAACAGTTTTGCGGCAAATTTCTTTGGCAGATGTCCACCGATCCGGAGGTGTAGATTCACCCCTAGGACGGATTTTAATTACTTTTTATACACCCTGTACAGACGAGGCTAAAACATTTTAACGAACTGAGATTGAAACGATTGAACAATGCTTCCGCATTTAAATGGAAATTGTGGAATCTTCTATCAATTTTCGACTAGGAGCAAATGACTGGTTTGTTCTCTGATGGCCAGGTTTTTTCGACCTTCGTCCTAGTCAAAGGCAACGGATTCGTTTGTAACCGCTGCCAAAGAAATGGTCCGGCCTCTCGTTCTTCCGGGTCGCTGTCGTAATAAAGGCAATTGCAGGATTTGCTGCTGTCGAGAGCAGGGATCTCGAGCGATCGCATCGGAGGACCAGAGAAAAAGGTCATTAACGTTCCCTTTTTGCAGTTTGACACACAGCGTCGGGAAATAGGTTAATAGAATTCTAATTTGAGTCGTCGCGTGACGAGGCTACGGGTTTCCTCTTGAATCCGGCGCAGAAGGAAGACAAGCTCCCTCGCCGGGAAGAAGATGCAATTAGCAGCTCCGCTTCTTACGTTTCGGACTTACAGTCGTATCTAAAATCCATTCCACTTTGATCTCTCCGCTCGCTTCAGGATTCATCGAAACTTAAGGACAACGAGGTAAAAACGCACAAAGCTGGGACCAAAAGGTATAAACTAATATTTCACTTCAACATCTATGATAACGTTCGCGTCGGTATCCAGTTCCTCTTCCGCAGTACTGGAAATATTTATTGCACTTTCAAATTTCCATAATATTCATTCGAGATCGATAAAACAATTCGTATCCCATTTATTTTAACACTCCTAGCCGCCACTGCTGCGACTGGCTTATATTTTTGTATAAAAATTACAAGCATGATTTATTTAAAAATGTCCACAAAAAGCTCTCCGGTAACATCGATAATTCAAAAATAAAAAATTCTGAATGGATCTTGGTTGCTTCCTCTGGAAATTCTACTGTCGAACGAGACTGTAAGTTGCACGCTTGCGCAACACATATTTGTCGTGTTCAAGAAAACAGTTCGAACAATTTCTTAAGAACACCTGTTTTGAAAATTGATATCTGTCGCGAGACGATACCGGAAATAAAATTGTGTCAGCGTTGTCCGCGCAATTTAGACTACCCCCGGCTGTTAAAATGTTTCTATATCTACGAAGGTGTCCTGAGATTTAATCTAACTTCCGGAGAATTCAGTTTGAACCTAATTGTAAGTTCGAGTTGTACACCGGTATAGCTCGTAAGTACGAAATGACATTGTTGCAACTGCCGAGCGCTTCTTACCCAGTCACTTTAACGGCGAGCGATAAATGGCTCCATTCTTGAAATTGCTTCCCCTTGTAACGCGCGATTCAATTTGTAGCTTCTGAAAGAACATTTACGACAATGGACGTATCTACTTCTGCGAACGATGTCTCCTAAATCTTCCTTCCGAATACTTTTTTAAATCTCCGGACGCTTCTACCGTGGCCCGTTTTTCGAAAGAGGAGATCCGCGGTTCAACGACGGTCATAATAGCTGTCCGCTCTACTTCCGGCACATTGTGTGTAGATTATAGGAATTCGGTGGACGTCCGTTACACCCAGACTGCGGATCGCACGCGTTCGTGACAAAAGTTAGAAGTTACACTTTGACTCTTAATAATTTTGCAAAAATTATTCTCGAAACAAAATTGCAAAGTGGCTCCCGCTGCTTGGAACGAATCCAGAAAAATCTTCGCGCCTCCGCTTCCGTTTTATGAAAATTGCATGCGCGCGGACTACTTAAAATCACAGAGGACATCGGTGGACACCTCCTTCATCCTTGCTACGAGCAATTTGAAATCCAAACAATGATTTCTCCCGCGCGCTTCATTTAGCTTCGGGGCAATGGGCGGCGTTGTTCTTTGCCGCTTGGACACCCGTCGCGAGGAAATACCGCAATTTTCTGGAACGATCGGCAAGGAGAGAAAGAGGAGGGGGGACGAGGACAGAGAGAAACGGAGATGGAGACGGGTCCGATATCAAAGTCCGTGGTATGTATTCTAAAGCGTTTAAAGACGATTGCATAACCCATAAAAGCGGGACGGGACGGGACGGGACGGGACGAGAGAGAAGCAAATAGGCGCGACAAAGGAGACAGGGAGATTGAAATAGGAACTAAGACTGGAACAAGTGGAGAAAAAGAGGAGGGCCACGGGCGAGAGGGGCGGGGGCGGCGGAATGAAGAAGTGGAGGCAGGAGGGTTGGTTTCTCTGGGAGCTCGATGTCTGCAAAGCCAGACACCAGGACCGCGTTACTTCCAGGCCGCCGATGCCTTTTGATCTTTCAAAGTCTAGACTTCCTCCAGTCTTCTATCCTATCCGAGGCAGTCGTGCTCAACAGGAAGTAAACGCTGCGAGACCGACTTATCGAAACTTTACGGAACTACGCCGATATCCGCTCGCTGCCGACGCTCTACCAAGCCTCTCTCTCTCTCTCTCCCTCTCTCTCCTCTTCACAGCACGCGTCCCACCCCCCTCCCCCATACAAACCCCGTCCAACCCTCGTCACTACTATCCATCGCACGACCTTTCCTTGCAAGCCACCCGATAAATCGCGGCATGCGAAAACTTTCTGTTCTTGCTCGGTGTCCTTCTTTCCCGCTTCGCGCCGACACCCTCGCTTTGTTATGAACTGCTGGCACAACAGAACGGAAGCTAACCACACTCCTCTTAACCCTCGCGCTACCGAGGGGCAGTCGTTTCAATCATTTCTGCGTGGTTTATAGTTTCGATAATTGTGAAATAGTTCAAGGTCATTCGAAGGTCGTGATCCAGAAAACACGGAGAAAAATGGCGAAAAAAGGAGCCGTCACGGAGGAGTCTTTGGAGTCGCACAAATTGTACCATAAACAACATTTTAAGTGCAAATGTAACGTTTGCATGTAAATTAACCCTCGCAATGTCAAGGGAGCGAGATAACTTGTGCCATGTGATATAATTTTCCATATTTTTAAATATAAATGCGTGGTAGCGAACGTATTGATCACACACACCTGACAAAATTCCAAGAAATCCCCACGATCAACTAGTTGGAAACGCGACGTGGGATAGCAGAAAAAAGAGAGTCTGCTCTTCTAGGGCAGTGGTGGTTGCCAGCAGCTATCCACCCTTCGAGCTACCACCCCTAGCCCTCCGATAGCATGATTCTCGTCGTCGTCAACGACTAACCTTCCATCCCATCCGTCGTATATATCCCGCCTAGCTACTTACCTTCGGCTTCGGTGAATTAAGCCAAGGGAAGTCAATTGGAAAAGTTTTTATTGGGCTGCGTTTAGGAATTCCACGACGCCGGGCTTCATCCCCCATATCGTTCGTAGACAATGAGTACCACCGACACGGACAGCCCTCCCTGTGTGTTCGGGATATCATTCGTGCCGGGGCGATCGTTCGCGTGCTATCGCGTCCCGTTTCGACCGGGGTCACTCCTTTTCTCTTGATTACATTTTATTTTGTTCGATCCGGCTGCGTATGGTTTACGATCCGACACGTAATGGGACCGTTCCACGGATTACACTCGACGGACTCCGAGATGGTGCGCGATGAATCAACGACCACGCACGGCACCGTTTCGTTCGCGATAAATCGAGACTTCCTCGGTTCGATGAATTCCTTCTGTTTGCTTGCTAAGGGCGACGCAACTTTCGCGGATCGTTCTGAAATATTGCTGATGGCGAATTCCCTTTTTCGAACTCCGGCAGACTCTTCGAACGTGTTTTCGGAACGCAGACGCGATTAATGAAGTTTCCGGGGGTCGTTTCGCTGTGAAGTCGTTCGTGCGGATGTTACGACTTGCGAAACTTTTCGATCACTCATCTACCACTCTGAAATACAAATTGCATTTTTGGACTATCTGAAAGTTCGTCTCGGATGAGATAGTCATGTCTGGTTCACTGTCCGAAGAAAATGTAACCTTGGGGAATTTTTTTCTGAGAGAATTAATGGACTGTAACGATTGCCACATTTACGAGTACACATATCGTACAACTCACAATAATTGACAATAATTTAACAAAATAATTAAATGCTCCAGCGAGAATCTTCGTGACACAATTTTTAAAAACGAGCCTGTTACTCAACCATTCTTTTTGACTGTACATTAAAAAAATTACCACAAGTTGCACAATATACGCATTTTCACACAAGATGCACGTTTCAAAACAGATCCATTAGTTTTTCCGCAGAAAAATTCCTGAAAATCATATTTTCCCTCAAATGAAATATTCACCTCGCTTCACTGGAGGTCGAGTGTACGGAAAACTTCTTTCGCAGCTTAGCGATGTGCCGTGAAGACGTGTTTGCGAAACACGAGGCGGAAGATGCAAAGCAGATTATGACGCGGGGGCGTCGACGGAACGATTTCGAGCGGGACAGGATCCGTCGGAGTCAAAAAATTCTTGACGAACATTTCGTGCGTCGAATATTTTCGGAACCGCGGTCGCGTTGTTGAACAAACAACGAGGAATTTTTACCAGCGGTGCTCTTTCGGGGGTGGAAAAAAAAAGGAGGGTCGACAGGAAACGACGCAGGAAGAGAGAATGTTCGATGGTAGGAGGCTCTTGAAAACCAGACGGTCCGACATCACCCCCCACCACCCCACGCCCCCCAGTGTCAGATCAATAGGAGCTTTATTGGATTTTACGAAAAAACATTGCAGCCGTTTCGGGATCATCCGTTCTAATTCCATTACCGGCTAGCCGGAGTCCGCATCAAAAATAGCAAAGTGCACGATGGTTGGATTGGTCGTCCGTTAAATTCGACGCGGTCGCTTCGCCGGCGGCATTATCAAATTATTCTGTCCCGTGCAATTATATAGGATAGTTGTTACCGGCCGCGAAAAAATCGATGTTCCCCGAACACCGTTGTTCCGCGATCTAGCCGACAGAATCCGCCGACTCGTGTGCCATCTTGTTGGAGAATACTCGGGAGCATCGTTCCTGGCTGCCGAATCAGTTATTCGAAGCTTATTGTATCTGCTCGATGCAGTTGTCGTTTCTTTTAAACGGATTTCGAACACTTTCATCCCGACGATGCTGTCTATGTCTTTTAAGCCACATGAGCGCGTTAACCCTTAGCACTCGAATGGCGACTGTAAGGCGCCACTAAAAATTGCTGTATCATTCAAAATATTTTTTACATTATCAAATTTGTTCGTATTTAATAAATTACTAAAGATTTCAGTACTCTACGAGTAAATGGCACCATTTTCGTATGTACAGTATGAAAAAATATATATAGAAGGGAGATATTCTAGGTCGGAAGAAATGTTTCGTTTCAGAGCTAAAATGGCTTCGAGTGCAAAGGGTTAACCTTCTTTTCTGCTTACGTATTGATTGTTATTTTGTTAACCTTTTAAGTACAGTGCAGTTGTCCGCGACTCTCTCGCCCAGGTACGGCGCGATTGTCCGCAACTCTGTCTCCCAGGGACGGCGCGTCTGGCCACGGAAGGCGCAAAAGCCACTATAGTGGTTCGTACCGTTCGATCTGATGCTTTCCACGGAAACCACTATAGTGGCGTACAGTACTTAACACTAGATTTACGGGACCCGTCAAAACGACGGGTTCTAATATTTTGAATTTACGATTATTGAGATTGTGAAGATCCATCTGCGTGGAATTACTCAACAAACTTATTTCCTTAGGTATATATTATTTAAAAAATGGCTGAAAACTTGGATAGACACATTCTTCTAATTTTTATAAAGTAATGTAAAATACTCACTTTTAATGCTCCGTAAACCTAGTGTTAATGGAGACTTACTGCGTGAATGTTTTTGGCAGCTTCTGTTGTTCCAGCGACCGGTTGCAAACGTTGGGCGTTTTCGTGCACAGTTTATGAAATGGAGCCAAAGTGTTGTAACATAAGTTCGTTTGTTTGCACATCTAAATGTGTTGCAGTTTTAAATTAAAGAAAACTGAAATTAGAGAAAAGAAGTCGTTCTGCAAATCGACAAATCGATCGAATATAATTCTATGCTTTCTACGCATTATATGCATATATTCTATTCACGAAAGTGGTTCAAAAGTCCGAGTTCAGGCCGGAGGCTGTTTTTTCGGCCGGAATCCAAAACGAAGCTGTACCCAATCGCTGGCGGAGATTCGACTGGCGATTGACTTTTAATTCCTGCCAAGCGACTCGGCAAAACCGTGCGTTCGCCTTTTTGTTCGGCCGAGCGGCGAACGGCGAACGGTTCGTCACACAAAAGCATCTCTGGCTGCGAAATTCATTTATGCCCGAAACTCCCGGCAAATCGAGTGTTAATCGACTGGAGGAAGCACGCGTTGCCGAACACGCGAATCGTGTGCTTCGGAGAATACTTACGAGCCGCGATGGGATTCGAACAATTTGTGTTTGACCTTGCGCGCCTCATCTTCGGGAAAGCTCAAATCTTTCATCTTTCATTGCACGTTATTTTCAGCTGTGTCAAACTGAAAATGTTCTGCCTCAACTGTGCGAAACAGAAACCAAATGGAAAATTTATTCTGCATTCAATCGTTTTAATAGACCGGAAAGAATACAGTGACACGCTTATATTATTTAAGTTTGACCAACCCAGTTCTGTCATAAATGCATTAAATCCGCAGCGTATTAATTATAAATATTGATCGTCACTTCGAGTGTCACATCTCTCGAAAATGGGACACAGAGTTATGTGTCCAGATTTATAAATGAATTTGCGAGTTATTCTATCGAGTGTGACGAATTTGGTTAGGATCTGCAGAACGCGAGAAGGTTGAGAGTCTACTTTCAGTATCGCACATTTTAACTGTTCCACTTTTGTTTCGTTAAGTCTGTACACTTGTTGCTACAGAAGATGCACATATACAGGCTGTCCCAAAATTGATGTACTTTCTTGAAAGGGATTCTGATTTCTGTGGTCACTTGGAATAACTTTTTCCTTTGCGAAAATGCAGAAGAAGAAGATTTTCACAAAGGAAAAAATGACTACAAATGGCGTCAGAAATCACCCCTTCCAAGGAAATACAGTATTTTTGGGACACGCTGTCTCTCTAACAATTGTTTGACAACTGCAGGCGACTCTTCTAGCCCAAAAATGGTCCGTCTGAGTTAGGCCTGAAAATTGGCGAGCGGCGTGCACGATCCGCGACAACGAGGCAGCGCGGAAGTAACCGAGGGTCGCAACGTGCAAAATAAATTTGACAAAACGACCGGCCGTTCGTCGGCCGGCTTAAACGACTCGGAGTTTCGGGTGCACACTTTACGACCCGTAAGCGATTCGATATTTGTGAAATACGAGCGACGCGGGGCGCGACCGAGGTCGGATGAAAAAATGAGCGACAGAACGCGCCGCGGCTATTTATTAAAACTGCGGACGAGGGGAAAAAAAAACAGGTAAAATTTTATGAAAATTTCCGGCGGCTGGCCGCGGTATGAACGCGACCACGACAGTCACCGGGCAAAAGCGTTGGCGTCATCGTCGTCCGCGAGTTATTTGCGAGCAAACAAACGCGATCTTTTTTTATTAAAGGTCAGCCGTTGACGTCCAAGCAACATACTCGTGGTTCTACTCTTTTGTTGATCGCTGGATTGGGATCGTTGGCTCGAAATACATTGTTCGTTGAAGATCTCGAATTTTCTGTCGCTTCGGGCGAGGAGGTCCAGGAGCTGCACTACTTCCGGTTTTAGAGGACATTGAAACTGAATAATTACGTTCTGTGGAAAGTTTTAATCATTTGTATTTAGTTGTATTTGAATCGCTATGTCAACTGGGCGTTGCCCCCCGGGCGATCCCACGTTGCCCCTTTGTCCAAATTTGTCACTCTCGGACATTCTTAGAAAGACAACTTTTTTAATATTTGAATTTTCTTGGACAGATAGAACAAATAGTGTACCACATTATGTGAAAAACATAGTTTGAAAAAATTGCGATTGATGGGAACTGCAGAGAAAATATCGACAGTTGTTAATTACAACTTTTTCATGTGGGCCTAGATTGAAAATTTCAAATTTCAAATTTTTGATCTTTTTAATCATTTAAATTTTAAATTAAAAATGTTTAATTTTTAAGAAAATTTTAATTTCTAGTTTGAAATTTCTTTTTAAGGCATCGAAAGATGTAAGAAACATTATCTGAAGTAAATTTGTTTTCCTACAAATTATACCGTTCTGCGTTACATGTCTTTGTTGTAATGTCAAAAATTACAAGGGGCCACACATTACCACCCCCTCCACTGTATTCCCTTGACGGTCCGTAATCAATAAATCGGCTGGCGACCGTTCGGCGAATCAGTGAAACTAAAAAGTCAGTTAAAAACGAAATGGTGGAGCGCTCCGGCCGTGCGACAAATAAATTTCACGTGTGAAGGATTAATTTTAGCCCATAGGAGTAACCAAACACGAGTGAAAGGGCGTCCGGAGGTGTTTAACCGGCGTCAATTCCGAGCGACAGGTCTGCATTTGGTATGAGCTTGTATTTATCGCGCGGCTGGCCCGCTGATTTATACATCGGCCGAAAGTTTCAGCGAAAAAAGGATCGGGGCCGACGAGCCCGGCCATTCATAAAGTTGATCAGCGCCGGGCGAAGAGTAGCGGCGCGTTACCCGAGCTGATTGTAAATTGTAAGCAATTTCGTAATTGCGTGGACAAAGCAATTAAGCCATTTGACTGGCTACGCGCGGCAAAGCGCTCCATGGCAAATACACCCGGCTGACGATATAACCGTGCAAACAGTGGACGATAATGCAATTGGGACAATACGCGGCGCCTGCACCGAAACCGGGGCTCTCGCGCTCTTGTGAAGGTGCGCGTTGCCACGTTGCCAGCGCGAACACGCGTGCCGCACTACCATCTACGACAAACGACACCGAAAGTCATTCGCGCCATTGCCAACAAGCTGGACGGTTCAACGCTCGAACGACCCGACGAGTAGCAATGATTTTTGATTTTTTCTCATACGATTATGGAAATTTCGCAAAAGTTTTTCTGATAGATTTGTTAACCAAATTCTTTGTTCAAAAATTGTACTCTGAATACGATTGATCTATATCACGTGGACTCTCGAATATCAATATTTAACATATTGCTGATTTGCACGAATCTGCATTTATTTTTCGTTTAATCCACAAATCTCAACAATCTGTTAAACATCGCTTTCGCGACATTTAAATCAGACCCGGACAACTTCTTTCCATCTGTCGCTTCACGACTCCCACTGCCAATATGCCGGTTCCCCCACTATCAACTATTTCAGGCCCGGGCAACTTCTTTCCCATTTGTCGCTTCACGACGCCACTGTCGGTGTCCCGGTTCCCCCACCATCAACTATTTCATGCTTCGCCTCGCGTTCTCGAGTGACCGCGTGACTGCGAATGTATGCGTGTACATCTACGCTCCACAGGAGTTTGGTGAGGGGACCTAGGAGTAGGGAGAGGAGTGGTCTGTGGCTCGCGAGCCGCAAATTGCCCAGGCCTGATTTAAATGTTCCTCGCATACCCATATTGAAACGTTCAATCAAATCTCTTCCGCGGGCCGCATGAACAATCAATTAATCAATTTGCCTTACAGGCGCCGTGAAATGAAAGAAACACACCACCGCAGACGAGTCGGTTTGTACATCATTTGTCCGCTGTCCTCGATCATCTCCGGCATGGCGCGGCGGCCAGGCGTGCACGTTTAATGGGGTGAACAAAAGAAAACGCAAATTGAATCGAAACACCTGCCACCGGAGTGAACGACATTTCCCATTAGGGGCTGGGTATATTATTTTTCTGTCGGCTCGGTGGTCCATTTAATTGATCGGGTCCCCGAAACGCCGCCACGGCTCCGTTTAATTTCAAGGGAGACTAGCGTCGTCAAGATGTCGGGGTTTGTCCCTTCAACTGGCGCGGCGTCGGACATTTTTTTTCCACGGATTCGATCCGTGTCAGGTTCCCGCGGCATAAAGCCCTGCGAAATGACCCATAAAATTGAACATCCGCCCGATATAAGTAGGCGCATTCAGGTGCGGTCCGAACCGATCGGGTGCGCGCGTTTTGCTATCGGCTTCGAGCGTCGACGTGCTCGAGAATGATGCTGCGGGTATGGCAGAGATGACGTCGGGACCCGGGAACAATTTTAACGCAAATGAGAAATTCTCTCTCTCTCGCTGTACGATAAACAATCCGGATAAAGGATTTATGGCCGCGCGGGAAACAGCTGCCATAAAAGTCTCGGACTGTTTCCAATCTGTCAACTCGGCTCCACGTGGAGCCCGCGTTCCGCGACCCGTTCTACGCCCACGCACACACACACACACACACACATACACACACACACACACTCTCTCTCCGTCTCCCTCGCTTTCTCTGTCTCGCATCTCCACCCCCGCGTCGCGACGCCGCGTCCCTCTCTACCGATAGCATCCTTGGTCGTCATACGTTCGCGTCGCGCGATATTGTAGTCGCCAGCAATCACAATATTGGGCGTCGCACGTAAGTTCTGTCTAGGGGAAAGATACGGTCGCGGTTCCTCCACTGCTTTTATTCCAGTTATTGAAAAGATGCTTCTCTGTCGCGATTCTCTTGTCACGCTTTCGATTCTACTGCGTGGTCGTACTGCGTGGACTATTGCGTAAAGTCAATTTTATCAGGGGGACCCATAAGTCATCAATTATTTTGAAATCTAAAACAGACTTTGTAGTAAAATCAAGTTTTTATTTCTTAATTTATTATGTAATCTCCATCATTGTCAAGGACAGTTTGCCATCTTTCCAGCAAATTTTCAATCCCCCTCTTATAGAAATCCAGGAACCAACGTTGACACTTGTTGACCTTCAATACATCTGCATAAACATCGCAAATTTTTGTTGTTGTTACCGTTGCATTAAATCCCGCACGATAATGAAAAAGTATGCAATGACGAATATGATCCTCGGAAGGTACTGACGCCGCCATTTTATTGCAGGGTTGTAAAAAAAATCATACTTTTTAGAATATTTTGAACACAGGCTGCTTTACCGAAAACTGTAAAAGAATAAGTGTTTCCTCTTCAACGATCGGTACAGAACTAAAGGCAAAACAAATTCTTTGCAAATAATTGATTACTTATGGGTACCCCGAATATTATACAGGAACACGTTGCGAGCAAATGGAAAAACTAAATGTGATCATGCGAGTTTATAATTGTCATAACAACATCTATGACAGTGCACGTCCATTTCTGATCCTTCAGCGATTTTAATCCTTCAGGGATTACAATCATTATTTGATGTGTTAATCTTCTTGATATTTTCATTAGCCATTTTCAATTTTCGAAAAGCGAACCCTAACACGTGAAGACACATCGCACCTAATAATCTCACTTCCTGTAATCAATTTTGATGTTGATTGTGTTCTACATACACGCGTCAACTCTGAAGGATTAACTGTGCTGATTTTTAAAATGTACGTACGCTATATGCATACATGTTTTCCACTTTTGGATTATTTGTTTTTATTTCATCCTCGATTTAAAATATTCTGGAATGTCTGAAATTTACGAGTACGTTTCAGTTTTCGCAAAAATTGTAGATCTTCCGGCGCATCCCTCCGCAAACGTTGTAAAGTTTACCATATTTATGAATATTTTTAAGGTTATGGTACGACTAGCGTTGTACTTTTTTGTTGTAATTTATTTAGTTACCTTCTGCCATGTCACAACACATAACTTTTGAACTACTGATCTCCTAGGATTGACACTTGGATTTTCGGCGTTTTCTCGCCAGAATTTACGGGATTACATAAAAGAAAGTTAAAAATTTCTGGTTTCCCGAGGTGAAGTTTAACCGACCTTGGTAGTGCGAGAGTTAAGTGGTGCCCGTTAATTCATTTTCGTGCGGGGATTAGGCTCTCGAACTGCTGAAGCGATACAGTAGAATCTCGTCGTTTGTGCGAAACGGGACCGGAAATGAGTGGAAAAATCGCGGCTGGTTTTTCCGGCTGCTGTTCTCGCGAATCGGTGGACAAAGTCAAACGACGTAGCGCTGTTGGAAGTAAGATTTCGGGCGGGCCGTGTTTCCGCGGGGTAAATTAAAGTGCGCGCGGTTTCTTGCGCGTATTAGGGAATAACTATGCCGTGCACGGTAATGGACGTTTAAATTATGCATTCGCCGTGCCCCTCGCCCTTTCCCGCGGCGCGCAACAAATTAGTTATTTATACATTCCAAGTAGGTGCCAGTCGGTATCAATGATTAAGGGAGACGATGTAAGGGGCGGCGGCGTGCAGAACTTCCGCGTCGAGTATTTAACTTTGAATGAAAGTGAACTCCATTGCTCGGCGCCGGGACAAAGGAAGATCGTGTCACGATGCTGTCGCGTTTATACGAATTTGATGAACTTCCTCGACTGTTGGATCGAGGAATCGCTTGGTCCTGGTGAGCTATCGAGAGATCGAGAATCGAGAATGTTAACCCCTTAACTGTTCGTATCGAGTACACTCGTCGTGAAAAATTGCAACAGAGCAATGTCGAGTTTCATCATCTTCAGCATTTCACTGGAGGAAAATTGATATCCCGTTTTTTTACTTTTAAATAGGATACGTTAGGTCGAACAAGCAACGAGAGTTGGAACACGTGAAAAGAGGAACGAATGTTGGTTAATTAATAAAAAGTTGGTGAATAACTGAAACGTGTTCTCGGATCACCGGAGTGTCAGTGGGAACGGGACAAAAATGAAATGATACGTACCGCGGATGCAGCGTCGAGTTTATTTCTAACAATTTGCGTAAAAGGCAGCCGGACCCTCATCTTTTTCTACATATTTTAACCTGGAAGAAGCGCAGAGACCAAGGGAAGTTTCATCGGTAATGGCTGGCAGTCCATTTCATTTACAAGGTGGCTCTCATCTGGTACCACAAAAAAAAACAAAAAAAAAGAAAAAGAAAACTGGCACATACGCCACGTGGGTTACATTTGCACCACGAATCGCGGCTAGGATGGGAGGACGGGTCAGCCTCATCATTAAAAGTGAGGGTGGAAAGGAGGGCAAAGAAAAATAGAAGAGCTCGGCCACGCTTTGAGCAACTGCTTGGCATGCTACTCGTGTCTTTCGTTTGCCCCTCCTCTCTCTCCCCCCTCTCTTTCTCTACTTGCTCCCTATTGTTATTTCTGGAATTCTTCAACTGTTTTTCCGACATTTCTCTTCTTTCTGCTTGGCGCTACGACCTCTGTTCTCTGGCCACTGAGAGTCGAATTGCGTTTTTCTATTTGCGTCTAGATCGTCTAAATACTAGGTGATCGAAAAATTAATGGTTAGTGACGGGTAGAAACAGAAACTTGCCTTTCAAAAACATTTTTGCAGAATTGAAACTTGCAGTTTGCAGTCTAAACATTGCGGTCTGACTATTACAGACACAATCTTTTCGAATTGGTTTTTTAATACAGTAAAGTCTTGATCTAAGGCGAACGGAGCTACGTGATCTCAGTTAGGTCAATGCCTCGGTCGCCGAACAGTGTAAAGTGTAAACAAGCCGCGTAGTCCTTGTTTACACATGCTATCCTTTTCTACGTTCGGCGCGATGGACGCGGTCACAAGAAAATAGTAGCCCGACACATAATAGCCGATACACTGTGAACACTAGGTGGAGCACTAAAAGTGACTATTTTGCATTACTTTATAAAAATAACGAGAACGTGCTACCCACACTTCTAGCAATATTTTAAAAATAATATATACCAAAGAAATAAATTTGCTAAATAATTTCTCGTGTATGCATCTTTAGAATCTTAATAATTTCAAATTAAAAATATTAACCCTCAGCACTCGAATGGTGACTGTAAGGCGTCACTAAAAATTGCTTTATCATTATTCAAAATATTTTTTGCATTATTAAATTAGTTCGTACTTAATAAATTACTAAACATTTCAGTATTGTAGGAGTAAATTGCACGATTTTCGTGTGTATAACATGAAAACAAATATGTAGAAGGGAAGTATTCTACAAGAAATGTTTCGTTTTGGAGTTAAAATAGCTTCGAGTGCAAAGGGTTAAAACCCGCCATTTTGACGGTCTCGTAAACCTAGTGTTAAATACAAAATTTCTTTCGCCTGCTGGAAGATTTCCTCGAATGTAAATAAAATGAAAAATGTTAATTTCGATCGATATCAAAGTTTCCTTGCATTTCGTAAATTTACACATACCACAAATAAAAGAACGTCCGTCTATCGATAAATGTTTGACATTCTCTGAACAAACATATTTAGCATGTAATTCTACGAAATTAAATTCTCAAACGCAATGGAATCGGGAAAACTGGGAAAACAGTGTTCAATTTTTGTGAAGCTTATGTTTACGACTCTCTGCGGCTTTGTACTCGGCACGTTCGGGGGGAAAGTGAAAAATTAAGAAACCGCGTCACGTGTACCCTCCCATTACCACGAGGTAAACATACGGCTTACGAACACGAGCGGAATATCGGGCCGGTTCGGTTCGGTTCGAAAAAAAAAGAGGAACGAAGAAAAAGAAAATGGCAACCCTCGATATCCCTCCAAGGCCGTGAAAGAACGACGTTGATCCTCTGATCAGATTCCCCGCTAATCGCGTTCAGCCACTCTCTTGTTTCAGACCCTTCTGCGTTGCCGATAGGATCCCTGGGAAACTCGAATTTCCCTCGTCCTTTGTACTCAGAATTGAAAATCCAATCGCCCAGGGAAGGGAAGTTAACAAAACGAGAGCCAAGCTCTAGAATTATTGAACTAATGGAAACGATGCCTTTACTGCGCCTTTTTCAAGATTATACACCAGCTAAAACTGCGAGCGCCTTGTTTCTCAATGTAACTATTGCATTATGTAGGATGGATAAATCATTTTTCTAGTAACAGGTTAATTCTTTTTGAAGTAAAAATAACAATTGTACGCAGTAAATTACAGGAGCTACACATTCGTTTATTTTTTCTTTTCGTATTTATTTTAATAAATCGCAAATAGTACAAAAGTTTTTTTAAATTATTGGAATTTCATTTGACTCTGGCCCGTTCTGTTTTGCAACAATGCACAAGCTTTGACCGAATTTAATTAAAAAGTAAGAGAAGTGCACCCTGTCTGTTTCATTTATGCGGTATTTGATATATTATACAATGGTCGGCAGATGTGATACATTTTCACATACAAATGAATTCATTTAGCTGCGCGAGTTTAATATATTTTGGATTCTCGCAAACAAAACGAAAAGATAATAAAAATGTAGCGAGGTTAGAGTTTCATCCGGAAGTGACCTAGTTTCAGGTTCGAAAATTTGCTGTTTTATGTTTGTTGGCATTACTCTCTGGTAATATGACATAAACCGCGCGTTTATTTGCCTCATACTTTACGCAGCCGTGACGTTTCGCGGAATATTTAAAATTTTACAAAACTGCAATTCTTGAGAGGGAACTGTAGAAGGGGCAACTCGGTACAATATGTGAATTCATATTTTCCAACTTCAGCGAGAACGGATAAAGCGGCCCATAAACTTGACCGCCCATTCAGTTTCGCCAAAAGGAGGCGCGAAATATGAAACGATCGCGTTACACCTTCACGGTCGCCTTTGCCGATATAAAACACGGTGAATAATAACTTCACATTTTGGAACATTTTCACTTCAAGAGGAAACATAAACTGCTTGAACGAAAGTGAAAATTAACGTCAAGGCATCGCGTCGACAATTATCTTTAAAAAAATCAATTTTTGCGATAAAATTTATTCCAAGGAATCTGAAAAAAATTTGTTACTAATAACCTAGAAGCTACATAAAACCCAAGTTTAAAAAGAGACATTTTTCCTTACTGTTAAAAATGGCAACCTTTTTATCTTCAAATAATTTTCTTGTCTACATTTTAACCTTTTGCACTCGAAGCTATTTTAACTCCAAAATGAAACATTTCTTCCGACCTAGAGTATTGCTCTTCTATAGATTTTTTTTCATGTTATACATACGAAAATGGTGCAACTTACTCGTAAAATACCGAAATATTTCGTAATTTATTAAATACCAACAATAATGTAAAAAATATTTTGAATAATGATACAGCAATTTTTAGTGGTGCCTTACAGGCACCATTCGAGTGCTAAGGGTTAAAAAATACGGGGCTCAATTTCATGAAAGGGATTGGAAACTTTATCCCTCGCAGGTGTTTGTTCGACCTGTGAGAAACCGTCAAATTAAGTTTTTCATGACGCTTTTAAAGCGAGTTTTGATCCCTTCCGCACACACTTTTATAGAGCTGGGAAAACATTTCGTAAACGCTGAAGATTAAGAATGCGTTATAAAAATCCGAATTTTCAACGAAACGAAAAACCAATTTCATCGATATCTTTGTTGCGACTAGACTACGGATTTTTATTCGTTCATTTTTTTTTTCAACGCAAGGTATCATTTAGTGAAACAAATTTTTCTCTTCTTTCAGTTTCCAAAAATATAGCTATCGAACAAATTTAATTGTAATTTCTTCAGAGGTAATATTATTTCGAGAAAAACCTGTTTATTAATTTGAATTTAGTTGTTGCATCAGAAACAATAAAAAGATGGGAAAAATATGTTTTCAGAAATTCAGGAGAACATTTTCGCAAAGGAAAAAGCTATTTAAATGATCTCAGGAATCACCTCTTTCAAGGAGGTACAACATTTTTGGGACACCCTGCATAGGCATAGAATAAATATACATTGTCTTCTGGGAAATTATGAACTACAAAGAAGTTCTAATCACTGCAATCGTAAAATAAATGACAGTGCGAGGGGTTAGGGTCAGGGACACACGTCATTTAAATATTGCTTCTATAAAATACAGTGTACAGATTGCAGGGAAAATTCCCGGTAAAGCGGCGTCGCAGTCGCGAAACAGAGAGCTATTCAAATAAGAATCCGAACTCGCCCTCTGTTTTCTCTGATCCACGCCGTAATACACTTCTAAGCCTTTAATAATTCCCGGTGTTTTTCATGCCGTCGTCGCCGGCGAATCCCGGTGATCCCAGCCATTTTCACGGCATCATCTGTCAGTGGCCTTGATGGCGTCACATTTTCTCTGGTAGGCCATCAAATCCGAGAACGGCTGCATTAGATTCGCAAACATTTGCCGGTTGTGTCGCTACCCTAGGAGGGTTCGGGAAGAGGTACGGTAGGGTGGACACGGGAAAGTGCAATATTGAATTCCCGGAAGGCCTGCGGGTCCCTGACAAATCTACGTCGTGGGGATCAGAGGTCCGCGCCATCTATATAAATTTAATAACACGAAATGACGTGACCTCCGCCACCGAGACTGTTTTCCTCGAGCATGTTCGCCGCGACGCGGCGGCGCACACCGACACAACCATAGTAGAGACACGTTCTTCGCCGTTACCCGTCTCCTGAACCGTCCCCTCGCACCTTGCCGGTATCGCTCGTAAAACTGATTTAAGATACACGTACGATCGGCTGTAAGAAATTGCTTCCCCGGCCGCAAAGTTGCCTGTTTGACGGAACGTCGGAGCTCTAACTGAGAGAGACTTCAACCCCGAGGAAGTTGCGGCCGACTTGAGAGATTCGCTGCCATAAGTCAGCGGACAGTTGGTCGGGCCGAGGAAAATATTGAGCTGGTGGAACAGTGACTTCTCGAGCACATACATTTCCGTGGACTAATCTCTGAAAATTGGAGCACACTGATTTTCCACCTTGATTGCAACAAACTGGAGTGAAACAGAAATTTGTTTTCTACCTTGATAGGTCCGATCGATGAAAATAACAATGCTTGAAGCGTCTACGAATGTTTTGTGCGTCTCCTAATCATTAGTAGCATTAATATAAAATGTTCTAAAGTTCACAGCAGATGTGCTAACATCAATCACGTATAAACTAATATCGCGTGTTGGAAATGGTATAAACTAATATAAAATTCGTAAAGTAGAATATATCCTGAAAAAGGATTCTAACAATCTCGCTAGTGGCGGCACAGGTGTTCCACCGATATGTCCGCAGGTATCGCGAGATTCCAACGCGCGGAATAAATGTGAAACTTGACGGAGAAAATGGGCGGACGATTAATCAGAGCCACTCTTTTCTTTGCGTCGGACAATGGAATTGGAGACAATGGTTATGAAATAGAAGGAAGAATGTAGAATTTATCGCGGTCGAATTCTGCTTCAGCAGATCTTTGTCGTGAGAGATAATAGGGTCTTTTCTGGAACGCATTGGTATTTGACATTTTCTTGGAAGGTGCCGGCGGCTCGCGTCGATGCGTTAAAGGCAAATAAATTTAATAAATTGGAAAATCGTCGTGGAAACGGTTTAACCACGAGAACTGTTACGTCTCTAACGGAGCATATAAAACGGCGTTTACCATTCTATAACGTTTAGATTTCACTTAGCGGGCGTCCTGCGCCGAGTTCGAAAATCGATTTTCTATAATAAATACTTCAGCTACATGGGACGCTCGGCGCAGACACTCGAGCCGCCGGAAACCACGGTGTAATTTCTCGCCGCGTCCACCGGCCGCAGATTATTTTATGTAAATACGGAATCGAAAGTGGTACTTGTTCGTGCTCTGTCCTTCTCGCCGACGAGCACGACCAATCCCCGCTTCGACCCCCCTTTTCCACTCCCCCCCACACACCGTTCGATCCACGCCATCCTCTTCTCTTCCGTCTAGCCTTTATTAATTCTACAGATAACACAGCACCCTGGCCGAAAGGGAGGGGAATTGATGAGTGGGTAGTAATCTAATTTGCGGGAGAATGTCTCGCGACGGTATTCCGAGCAGCGTCTTTTTAATAAATTTACATGAATCCAAGCACCGGGGCGGAATCGCCGCCGTTGCCTCGTTCTGGTTACTCTGTTGCTCGTGGGTGGAATGTTTATCGAAATCCAGACGGGAATTCAGCTGTTTACTGCACAAACCGGGCAAGTTCATTGTTTAAAACATTTTATTACTGCTCTGGCTGTAATATTTTATTCAGTGGAAATTTGGTTGGTAACTGTAGAAAGTTTATAACACGATTAAAGTTAAACTTCACCTTGGCAACCCAGACATTTTTTAAGTTTTGCTATATGATCCTGTACACTTTGACGAGAATATGCCAAACATCGAAGTTTCAAGGCGAGGAATTCACTGGTTCGAAAGTTATGCGTGTTCAAAGTTGGGCGATGACACTTTCAGTAAAGTGCGAGTAAATAATTGAGAACGGTGGTCATAAAAATCGTGGTGAAACAGAGTGAAACGTGTTTTGAACGTCTACAAAAGTCTCCAAAACTTTCGAGCGTCTACCCGGACTTTTTCAATTATCGAGAATTTGAGTTAGAGGGACTCGGACGTGAAATCGCTTCTGATTTACAAGTGGAATAGGATAGTATGTGGCCGGACACACAGGTCTGGCCAATATTTGGCCAAGCAAGTAGGCTAAAACGACATGTGCGACGGTAACCAGAATAGGATCGTGTTTGGCCAGACAAAAAGAACCGGCGAAACCTGAAAAAGGAATTTTCTTGGACGCTGTGTAAGAATTTTTGACTCGTTACTTGGGTAATTGTTTCGGCAAGTCGACGGAGATTATTAATTGATATATTGCAAGGTTAAAACTACGGGTGGGAATGTTGGTTAACAGAAAGCGGACAGAATACTAATCACCGAAACGAATTCAGCTGAATTCGTGTTACGACATGTTTAAGCTCGAGCATAAAATATGGTCGCTCGAGAATTTCAGAGAATTCGTAGCTGGTCGCCCCGTTTCGGGAAATCAATGAGTTAGTCTTCGGCGTGCTCGAAGTCAGACGCAAATGCACTTTGCACACTTGATCTGGCTGTCAGGTGCATTAGGTGCGCGAATCAATCCAAGCAATAATTTCCCGAGGATTAATTGGCGAATGATTGACGCGGTGATTCGAGAGGCCCTGTCGCGTTTCGTCGCTGAGACTCAAAGCCGAATGCTGTAGGATAATTGCTTTCGTCGTTCCTGCAGAACCAGTTCGTACGAAGTCATTCACTTTGAATTTCCTGATGGGAACAGATTAATTATCGATATATTACAGTGCTGTGATAGCGGCACAGTTTCCAGAAACGGAACATCGCGAAACAATAGCAGCAAGAACGTCTGCGAATACATTTTTATTAGAACAAAGGGATTAGAATAACTTATTTCATACTGAACTGCGGATTTTATACATTTCTGATAAAAAACGAGTGGACGAATTTGAAGAGAAGAATAGAAATAAATTTTTATTCAACTTTCGTTTCCCGTAATTCATGCGAAGGTAATTACATTTTCATTAAAAAACTTTGGTTCACTTAATAGATAGTAATAAAAGTTGTGTCATCCATATACGACAACGTGGTAATTAATATGTTAATACCGTTCGGCTTTTTGTTGTTAGTACAACTCACAGTAGAATGTTTCACACGCCGAGCTTCAGTAAGGTAATTAAATAATGTAAAAACACGATGCTCGAGAAAAGTAAAATTCGCATATGTAATTATAGCGTGTGATGCTTACTAGAATATGGGGCACCAAGATCAAAGAGAGACCATAACAACGAGAACACGAGGAGTCCTTTTACATATTCCGCTTAATTGATATTTAATATCGCGTTCGTGCTTTGCGAGTAACATCCTGAACTTCATTAATTCATGTTTCCTTGGTGTTGAAATATTACAAGCATTTATACATTAATGTGCAACATGTCACACCCTTACC